>NC_141149.1:112333667-112468667 GCF_053477565.2 Lygodium microphyllum | reverse complement strand
CTAACAACTAACCTACCAACTAATCTAATAACACAAGATAAACAATTAACTAATGCAAAACAATTAAAAACACAATTTAAATAATCTAAAGTAACTAACTAACTAACTAAACAATTATAATCACACACACACACACACACACACTCTCTCTCTCTCTCTCTCTATATATATATATATATATGAAAACAATTTAAGCTAACCCCAAACTAACTATAGTAATTAAAGTAAACAACTAAACTAACCTAACCTACCTAACCACTAACTAACCCCTTTCAATTGCAATAATTTATTTAAACCTCAATACCAAAATCCCAATGGCTATACACCCTTACTCATCCATCACAAAAATATCTGAACATGTCTTTGTTGGCATTAACAAGTCAAATTCTACATGGAACTTAACATCCTATGTCCTTCAAGAGATGTTTCCCAAACCTTAAATCCATCTCTTGACTCTCAGGCCATGCCAATTTAATTAGTTCCATTATCTAGGGACAATATCCACACTCTTCGAAAGTAATTAAAATTTGTCAAAAATTTGCTCGACAATGTATATCGCCTCTCAAGCCAAGCTGCACCCTATGAGCTACCATGGTCACGAGTATTGGGAGCAAGAAATAGAATAGAGTGAGAAAGGAAAGCAAAGTGCTAGCCTACTAACTGCTCTAACCTTGACCCGATGACTGTACTGCTAGGATAACTATTAAACCCTTTGGGAAGCTCTAAGGAAATGGGCGAAAGGATCATGGTAGCCAAAAGTGGCAATTGTGCAAGGCCATGATGTGGACACACATATTCCTAGCCTTTCACTAAACCTCGTGTCAAGCCCTTTTTTGCAAGTAAATACTTTTTCGAAAGGCCCAAAAATGCATTCAATACTTCCAGTCATAGTCTCAAGTGACACAACGATAAAAGAAATGATGGACATAGAAGCAATAGTCAATGTCCTCAATCATGTAGTCCTTTAGGCCTAGGGCAACCCACTTATGGAGACAACACATTTTAACATCATGTTGGCTAATGGAACTAATATGAGACCATTTAGAGTATTGCAATATTGGCTGATCAAAATTGCAAGGTCCAGTTCTTTGTAAACTCTATTGTCATGAAGGGGGTGGACTATGATGTCTTAGTAGGCTCGTCCATGGATGAGGAATGCTCATGCTATTGAGGATTGGAGGAAATAGCATAATGTTCTTTGGCAATCACTCGGAGGTGATAAGGATCGATATGGACACCTAGAAGACCTTACCCATATATTTGGATGCCATCTTCGACTTGCTAAAGGGTGACACAAAAACCATGCTTAGTTACGCACCACTCACTAAATATATCCCTTTTCCTAATGATAAGTGGTACTAGATGCATATCCTTACTACCATCATCTTGCCCTTCTTGGATGATGAGGATGATTATAAGTGAGCAGTGATGATACAACCAATAATGTGGAGAAACAAGGAGAAATGAAGAATGACTTAGACAAAACCCCGCCTTCGATTTTGACTTGAATGATGCCACCACACACCAAGATAGCCCTTCACATGTCCTACCATATGCCTAAAAGCAAGTTGGAATTGATAAAGATACTAGACTTTTTGAAAGAGAAGTTGCATGATGATCTTGGCGCAAACCTAAAAGTGTTTGAAGAGCTTTGGGAAGCTTGACATTGGTAGTGGACCAAGGTCCATGACTTGAATTTGCTGTATAATTGGGCTCTCTTTGAAAGAGACAAGAATTGGCAAGAAGAAGCAATTATAGATGATGAGTACTCTAATAGAGAAGACACAGACATCACATATACAAATTATGAATCAAAAGAAGAGGCCTCAACCAATTGAACCCAAAATCATTGACTATGATACTAATGTTAGATATGATCAATGCCCCACCCTCATTAGGTGCTACCAATGATTCATGGTGCTCAAACTTGTAAGGCCCCCATTATGAGGAGAAGCCAAATGTGAGCCCGGACATTGGTTGAGTCTTGACTTGTATATCAGATGAGATCTATGTGACCGGATGGCAAAAAGGTGACTGTTGTGGGTCTAATCTTTGGGTTAGACGGAGTGGTTAAGCTGGTAGCAACTCGAGGCGCATTGCATCGAGTTACGGTGTAAGGGAGTTAAAAGGGGCCCCTATTGTGGGGTCCAGGGCCGCGGAAGCGGCCCCTGGCGATGGTAAAGGGAATATTCCCTGGAATATTCCCTAGCTGACTAGTGGAGGCTCATATGGTAGGTCGGCAGTCAGCAGGCCGACCTAACGACCTTCACGGGCTATAAAAGCTAAACCCCTTCGCAGCCATCTCTCACTCATCTTTCTCCTACTTAGAGTTGTTGTTCCAGCTAGCCTTAAGCTCTTCACCTATCTTCTGTCTATATCGCCATCTAAGCTTCACACAGTGGAAGTGCACGGGTGGACAGAGCCATCTTTGTATTAGTTGTTTGGAGTTAAAGAATTTACTGATTCTTCTCTTATCTGTTGTGTACTCTCTATCTCTTTCTCAGATTCTGTTCGCTGCGCCGTGTAATATTTTACATGGTATCAGAGCCCAGGGGGCTCTAGAGATCGAAGAGTGTGCAAGAGGCAAAGGCTTCAACAGCAAGGAGAAACTATGTTGACTTCCGGAAGCAGTTCTGGCACATCAGGAAGCGGTGCAGGAGGTGGTGTTGCTGTACCTGCTATTCAAACACTGAGGATTCATCCACCAACCTTCAGCGAAGGCAAGTTAGATGGTACAAACTACACCTTGTGGAAGTTCAAAATTACAACTATCCTTGATTCTTATGAGCTTCTGGAGACTATGCTGGGGACTGACGCAGAACCACAGCCTACCCCCGACCCATCAAATCCTAGTGTGATGATTCCTCCGAATGCAGATCTTCTACGAGCTTGGAAACGAAGGAATGCAGATGCATTGTGTGCCTTAGTTACAAGCTGTTCTGATAGTGTTTTGACTTTGATTCAGCATACAACCAAAGCGTCAGAGGCTTGGAATGTACTAAGGAGTCAGTATGAAACACGAAACCAAACGAGGATTCAAAACTTGGAGAATCAACTAGCAGCGGAGAAGTTTGCTAAAGGAGAGACGGTTGAAGCATTCATCACTCGGATTAAGAATCTGCGCGACCAGATGGCTGGCGCTGGGATACAAAAGACTAGCGAAGAGCTAGCTCGGAGGTGCCTTCGAATTTGTCCACAAAAGTTTAATGGACTAGTAACTGCTCTTAATACTCAGGTGAGACCTCAAGCTTTGACTTTTGAGGAGTTTTGTGCATTATTAATGGAGGAGGAGTTGAGGCTGAAAGCTCGAGAAGGAAGCAACAATGGAGATGCTGCATTCTCTGCCAATGCAAAAGGCAAAGGTGGTTCCTTCACAAAAAATGATGGTGACAAAAAGAAGAAGGGCGGAAAGAAGAAGTTTCAAGGAGAGTGCTTCTACTGCCAGAAGAAAGGACATGCAATTGCAGATTGTCGTGTCAAGAAGGCAGATGAAAAGAATGGTACCCTTAAAAGTAAAGGGAAAGAGACAGCCAATACGGCTGAAGCAGAGCTGGAATTATTCATGGCGACCATTGAGGAAGTGTGCTCCTCAGCACAAGAAGAATCTACCACTGACTCATGGGTGTTGGATAGTGGGGCCTCCCGTCACATGACCAACAAGAAAGGTCTATACAGTTCTATGCAGCCTCTACAAGAATCCATCACTGTGACAGTTGGAAATGATGCTAAATGCCCTGCTGCGGGCACATGTACTATTTCTTTTGTTGCTGCAAATGGTGAAGTCAAAAAGCTTTCAAATGTGTTGTATGTTCCCAAAATCAGGAGAAATCTATTATCAGTTGCTGCCATAACTGATCTTGTTCATGAAGTGAGGTTCAAGAAGACAGGTGCAGAAATTCTTGATCGTGCTGGCACAATTGTTAGCAAAGGAGAAAGAAGGAACAACCTGTATGAGCTAAGTGCTCTTACAGCCACCGCTGGAGTGGGCACAAGTAAGCTTTAGCATGAAAGGTTTGGACACATCGGATTTGCAGTGTTGAAGGAGATGCAAAAGCAAGGTATGGTTGCTCACCTACCTACAATAACTGAATTGAAGGAACCATGTGAAGCTTGTATGATGGGCAAGCAACAGAGAAAGGCATTTCCACAAGAAAGCAAGAATAGAGCACAGGGTCCTCTAGAGTTGGTACATGCTGACTTGTGTAGTAAGATGCCTACACAGGCCTTGGGGGGATCTTCTTATTTTATGTTGATTGTTGACGACTACAGTAGGAAGATGTGGGTGTACTTCCTTTGTGATAAGGCTCAAGCTTTTGGTAAGTTTAAAGAATGGCTAAAACTTGTTGAGAATGAAACATGGAAAAGTGTGAAGAAATTTAGAACAGATGGTGGTGGTGAGTTCAAATCAAAGGAGTTTGAAGGCTTTTGCAAGAGCAAAGGGATCAAACATCAATTGACAATGCCTCACACACCTCAGCAGAACGGTGTTGTGGAACGCAGGAATTGCACCATTGTGGAGATGGCAAGATGCATGCTAAAGGGCAAGGGATTGCCTAACCATTTTTGGGCTGAAGCTGTTAATACTGTAGTCTACATTCTAAATTGGAGCTACACAAAGGGAAAAACACCCCATGAGGCTTACACTGGTAAGAAACCATCTGTCTCACATTTCAGAATTTTTGGATGTGAATGTTATGCACATGTTCCAAATGAGAAGAGAAACAAGTTACAACCAAAAAGCAGAAAATGTATCTTCTTGGGTTATAGTGATGAGCAGAAGGCTTACAAATTATATGACCAAGAGGCAAAGAAGATCATCGCGAGTCGTGATGTGGTTTTCAAGGAGGAACCACATACAATGGAGGAGGAGAAGGCAAGTTCTTCCACTTTATCATCAAGCGAGAAGTAGTCCACTATGAACCTGTCCCGAGAGCTGTCCCTATCCTTAAGGAGGAGGAAGCATCATCTTCAGATGATGAGAAAAAAGTTCACCAACCTGACATGACCCCACTGGAAAAGCCATTGCCGCGCTGGGTGAAGCAGCTCTATGACCACAATAATCCTATGCCTGCATCTGTTGAGGAGAAGGCAGACGGACCAATGAGGTCTCAGAGAATAGAGGAGCAAAGGAGGGCTTCTGCTCACATAGTCAATATGGCCTTGATGGTTGAGATTATGAGAGAAGTAAAGGAGCCAACTGACTTAGAAGAAGCACTTGCAGATCCATCATGGAAGGCTGCTATGCAAGCGGAGTATGACAGCATAATGAAGAATGACACTTGGGAGCTAGTGGATCGACCAGCAAAGCGGAAGGTTATTGGCACCAAGTGGATCTGGAAGGTAAAGTACAAGGCTGATGGTACCTTAGAAAAGTACAAAGCTAGACTGGTTGCCCAAGGATTTTCACAAGTTGAAGGGTTTGATTTTCAAGAGTCATTTGCCCCAACTGCCAGAATGACCACTATTCGCACGGTACTTGCAGTGGCTGCCCATGAGAAGTGGCCAGTGTACCAAATGGATGTTAAGTCAGCGTTCTTAAATGGTGACCTCAAGGAGGAGGTGTACGTGGCTCAGCCACCAGGGTTTGAGGCCCCCCATTCTGAGAACAAAGTGTGTAAGCTGAAGAAGGCATTGTATGGTCTAAAACAAGCCCCCAGAGCATGGGACCAGCGGATAGATAGGTTCTTTTTAAACCTAAACTTCAAAAGATGTGCCTTAGATGCTAACTTGTATGTTTACAGGGATGGTAAAAAGTCTGTAGTGATTGTCCTATATGTGGATGACCTTCTTATTACAGGTGACTATGAAGATATGATCAACCAAACTCGAAAGGCTTTGAGTTCTGAGTTTGAAATGACAGACTTAGTCTTGCTACACTATTGTTTGGGGATTGAAGTCTGGCAAGAGCCAGGAAAGATCTTCATCTCTCCGAAGAAGTATGCATGGGAGATCTTGAAGGCATTTGGCATGACCGAGTGCAAGGAGACAGCTACACCTATGGAGGTGAATGCAAAGTTATCCGTCGAGGATACATCAGCACTAGCAGACATTGGGAGGTATAGGAGGTTGGTCGGCAGTCTGATCTACTTGTGTAACACCAGACCAGATATCAGTTTTGCTGTTGGTGTTTTGAGCAGGTTCTCAAACAAACCTCATGAGAGTCATTGGAAGGCTAGGATGCAGGTGCTCAGATACTTGAAGAAAACTCTTGACTATGGTATTGCATACAGTATCGGAACTTCTCTTGTGGGGAACTGTGACTCAGATTGGGTAGGAGACAGTGATTCCAGGAAGTCGGTTTCTGGTTATTGTTTCTCTTTGGGTTCAGGAATTTTCTCTTGGATTAGTAAGAAGCAGCCAAACAGTGGCATTATCTTCTACCGAAGTAGAGTACAAGGCAGCTTGTTTTGCTACATGTGAAGCAGTATGGTTGAGAAGGATTCTATGGCATATGGGAGTGCAGGATGAAGAACCAACTGTGCTGAGATGTGACAATCACAGTTGCATCGCCATTGCCAAAAATCTAGTGTTTCATGCATGCACCAAACATATAGAGATCCAGTATCACTATGTGTGTGATTTGATGAAGGATGGGATAGTGGAACTGGTCTACTGTCCAACAGAGGAGAATGGAGCAGATATCTTCACCAAAGCACTTACGAAGGATCTGCTTCAAGTTCATCTTCAGAGACTCGGCATTGGGCCGAGGAGATAGTTCACCTATGGGTGGACATTGAGGGGGGGTGTTAGATATGATCAATGCCCCACCCTCATTAGGTGCTACCAATGATCCATGGTGCTCAAAGTTGTAAGGCCCCCATTATGAGGAGAAGCCAAATGTGAGCCCGGACATTGGTTGAGTCCTGACTTGTATATCAGATGAGGTCCATGTGACCGGATGGCAAAAAGGTGACTATTGTGGGTCTAATCTTTGGGTTAGATGGAGTGGTTAAGCTGGTAGCAACTCGAGGCGCATTGCATCGAGTTGCGATGTAAGGGAGTTAAAAGGGGCCCCTATTGTGGGGTCTAGGGGCTGCGGAAGCGGCCCCTGGCAATGGTAAAGGGAATATTCCCTGGCCGACTAGTGGAGGCTCATATGGTAGGTGGTCAGCAGGCCGACCTAACGACCTTTACGGGCTATAAAAGCTAAACCCCTTCGCAGCCATCTCTCACTCATCTTTCACCCAGTCAGAGTTGTTGTTCCAGCTAGCCTTAAGCTCTTCACCTATCTTCTGTCTATATCACCATCTAAGCTTCACACAGTGGAAGCGCACGGGTGGACAGAGCCATCTTTGTATTAGTTGTTTGGAGTTAAAGAATTTACTGATTCTTCTCTTATCTGTTGTGTACTCTCTATCTCTTTCTCAGATTCTGTTCGTTGCGTCGTGTAATATTTTACAACTAATGGGCATGCAATTGTGCAAATCATTTTCGATTCCAAACCTAGGAAAATACACATACTACTTGGAGTAGTCAAGATGGATTATGTGATCAGACTTAGCTAGAATATTTGGAAGTATTAGATTATGCACAAAGCAGGCCTTAGCCAAGCCAATTTAGCAGCATTGTATGAACTCAAAACCGCTTTTGAGTTGTGACCACTGGGAGACACACCCTCATCTAGCAAAGGCTATGATTTTAACTTTAAATTAGAGGTCAACTTAGATAGCAATGTAGAAGTTCCTTCTCTGCCTAAAACCTGATGCACCAAGGGGGATCTTCTAGTCCACCTATGTGGCACAAAAGGTCAAAAGAGGAGTGGAGAAGAAGACAAATAGATATGGATGCTAAAAAGCAAAAAAAAATCTACAAGATCTCCTAAAGCGATTCACTAAATTCAAAAAAGGGGGATTGAAGAGTAGTATTGCTGGGAGCCAAACATCAAGGACAATCCACTAAACTGATAAGCCAAAGTTAAGGAAATCAATTTAGCTACCGAGGGTGAGAAACCTAAACCACTTTACATTGCTAATAACCTCACTGAGGATGAGGAAGAGCTCAATCGCAAAAGGTGTCAAATGTCCCTCTCTAAACATTTAAGTGATAGAAGAGGAAAGTGAGAGTCCAGAGGAGCTTGTACATAGATATAAAGAAAGACAAGAGCAAAATGCACTGGTCACCTTTGATTTTCTAGTGTACGAAGACTCAAGGTGCAAAAAACCCCTTCCCCTTAGAAAATGCACCTACTCATCAAGATAGAAGTGAGAATAGTTGTGCAGAGACTAGCAAGATGTGGAGGCTATCTCAATAGCTACAAGCTTAAGGACACTCGAAGGAGCAATCATTGCATCACCCAAAAACCTAGAGAAGCATTTTCTAGGCAACCTGAATGGCATTATCCTATCCTAGAAACATATGGAATCGCATGGGACACTTACTGCTATGCACATGAGGCCCAATGAACTGACCCCACATACTACCCTTACCCTTGTAGGCACAACAAGTATCGCAAAGGAAGACTAGGGTAGATATAAATCTTGTAAGATCCCCAATATCAAGGGCCTTTAAGCATGAAATAACATATCACTTCTAGCCATGGACTTGGTACCCTCTTTCAATAAATTCATGAAGACATTTAGTAACTACCCAGATGAAGCCTTTATCATGACATGCAACTACCTATGGCTCTTGGTGTTGATGTTGTAGCAACTTCCCACACCTTAAGTGAGGACTGCTCTTTTTTTATATAAATGTTGGGATAGATAGGGTGGTCATGATTAGATTGTATCTTTTTGCACTAGTATTTCCTACTTATTTCATAAATATCCTTGAGGACATGGTGGATAGCCAATTTTTCATGTGCACTCACCCATTCTACCAAGAGTCCTCACTCAATTTAAGGCTGGAAGAAAAGAAGTACCTATTGACTGATGGCTATGTATAGAGAAAACTTCAATTTCTCCTAGAAGATTGAAAAAGAAAAGAGAAAAAGGAAAGCAAAGGAGAAAAAGAAAAAGGAAAAAAAATTATAGCATAGAGGAGTTCACTGCATAAGCATTGCATTGGGGGTCCTCCGATTTTTTATCCCCAAGCCCTTCCCTACTATACGGATCACGTCCCATCAAGGGTAGGATATCCCATGCATCTCAACAAACATGTCTCTTTGAACGTCACACTGCACCTCCCCTTTCACCAATTGGGTCCTTAAGTATAGGGAAAAATTTTAAGTTTACTTCAAATTTGACCCAACTCCTAGTTGTACTACCATGAGCACCACCCAAACACTAGTGAGTTTAGCACATCTCTTAGGGAGAACATTGACATGTTTGTAGGGATCACATGAATCATGAGGAGCCCATCAACATTAGTGGCCCTACATCACCCACTTCCAACAATCTACCACACAATCCGGTGTGTTAGTCAGAGACACAAGAAGTTGCTCTCAACCTCACATCATCAGCTAGCACCATTCCACTCCCTCAATCATGATGACAATCCTTCCTTGGATAGTATCTTCAAAAGCCATACAAACACACCAAAATCTTCCCCAAAGCGATGTCATGGGACTAGCACTCGTCTAGAGGGGGTAATGGTAATCCCATTAAGTAAGCCAAAAATAAGGGTGTTAAAATTTTCAATGACAATATATAGTCTTGTAGAGTTAGGGGATGCAACTAATTTATTCTAAGAGCCAATGCCAATTTTAATAATTATTTATGGATTCAAGTTTCACTTAGTTCCTACAATTCTTGGTATTGAAAAGATTTGATTTAAAGGCCAATAAAATGAACTACGTGCCCAAGGGGAAAAAGAGGATTGAAATCCTCTAACCTATGTATAAAAGGGAAAAAGAGGATTGAAAAGATTCTTGGTATTGAAAAGATTTGGTTAAAGGCCAATAAAATGCACTACGTGCCCAAGGGGGAAAAGGGGATTGAAACCCTCTAACCTACGTGTATAAAAGGGAAAACGAAACTGAAAGTGGTCATTCAAGTATGTGCTAACTTTTTGAGAGCTTCCTTTCTTCAAGTTTGTGCTTCTATTACTTTAAACAATCGAGTGCTATATTGAGAGAGTGTGTGTGAGGGAGAGAGTGCAACTATGAGAGCATGAGGGACGTGGCATGAAGTGCTTTGTGGTTCTTTTCTCTTCTCTTATCCCTACATTCTACTCATTATGGCAACTTGATGCTCGTGGTGGTAAGCACACTTGGATTGAGAGCTTGCAGAACCAAGATGGCTACACAAGGATCATGAGGCACCTTTAGATTGCAAGAGACTACGACAATGAGCAAGCTTGAGTTGTGTGCACTACAATCCCAATACAATTGATTGTTGTTGCTACTTGTGGGGGTCACCAGTAGTTTTGAGAGAGATGTGAGACACTAGGTGAGAGTTGGTCTACATTGGAGGGCCAAAATCCTCAAACAATAGGAGCTCCACACTTGTCTCACTGTCAATATCTTGAGCATTTTCCCGCGGGTAGTATGGGGAAGATTTTTAATGTATAATCGTGAATGTGGATAGCAAGTGTGCAATCACCTCATTAATATAAAGTGTGTGCCTTGGTCTCTCACAATCTCAAAGGGGTAGCCAAACTATGAGACTCACCTGCTCCCATAAGAATTTTGCTATTGTTCATACATTATTCTTTCACTTGGCCCTAGTCTCAACCCATTTGGTCATGTAATCGCTAGCAATGATAATATATCTTGATATAGAATATTGAGTTATAAGACTTATAATGCCCACAAAATCTATCCCCCACTTTTCAAATGATTGTCATGCAATCACCAATGTTAGCTCCATCTTGCCCTTTTATATTAGATTTTTTTTCCATTGACATTCATCACATTGCTTGACAAATCGTGTGGCATCATTGAATAGGGTTGGCCACCATAGTTGAGATTGTAAGATCTTCCAAGTTGTGGAGCATCCATTAAAGTGGCCCCCATAATTTCTACATGTGCTTTAGCCAAAACTTATGCATCTCATGTTCGCAAATGCAATGTCTTAGGAGGCCATATTGGCCTAACTGATACAACTATCTAGCAATTAGCTGATATGGTTGTGCTTTGATTTTGAGTTGGCAAAGTTGAGCCTTTTCAATTGGTCGTAGTAGTCATGTATTCCATTCTCCAAACTATCATTCATGTAATCAACCTAGTAGGGTGTAAGATCAACTTTAAAGAGATCCCATGCTTTGGATATTTTGAACCAATGTGCATGAGAAAGGTAATCTATAATGCCCTTTTTTGCTGGCTTTCCATTGGATATTTGAGTTAAATGATTAGCTATATACTGTTATTTTTCTTTTCATACTACTACCTAGAAGTCAAACTTGAGAAGAAGTAGCAACCATCAAGCTATGCAGCCAATAGCACATGGTTTACTAACAAGATACATCATAGCCTAGTGGTCCACAAAGAAAGTGAAATGTGTTACTAGTAAAAAATGACGAAACTTCTTCACTATAAATAGCAACACCAATCTTTCCCTCTCAATTGTGAAATATTTCATCTTAGTGCTCATGAGTTGAGGGCTAGCAAAGCTCACTGGTAGTCTAGTTTATGATCTGCAGGTTCACAAAAAGCTCCTCTCACTCAAACTTTAGGACGTTAATGTGCACGTGAACGGTTAAGTTCCAATCTAGGGCTTATAGGATGTTGCTATGATTAGATCATTTTTCAGTGTCTCATATGCACATTGGCATTTGTCAATCCATTTAAAAATAATAAACAGCTTGTATAGAGGTTGACCGATTAGGATGTAGTTTAGTATTAACCATCAGTAAAATCCTGTGTGGCCAAGGAAGCTTTGAGCTTCCTTATAGTTCATCAAGGGTGGTAGTACAATAATAACTCTGACTTTCAAGAGAAGTCAATTGGAATTGTGTTCGTTGATACTACATGGCCTAGGATGCATCTGTATTTTATCAAAAATCTATACTTTAAGGGATTTAAAGAGGGATTGTAATACCTACACCACTCAAAGATTGCTCGGAGAGCTTCTCGAGATGTTCTTCCCAATTGGTATTATGCAGAGATCGTCCATGAACACTTCCAACCATATGCAGATAGGGATCCCTTTAAGGACCTATCTATACTTTTATATTATAGAATATCTGGCTAAAGTTATAGCTTAGAATTTAAAAAGTGAGGTGATTTTTTACCTAAATTAAAAAATTATTATAATTGGTTTTGCAAATACTTTTGAAATATAAATTTAAAAAAGTTAAAAGTACTATTTTTAGACTAAAATGGTAGATTTTTTAAATAATAAAATAGCAAAAGCATCAAATGAAAGATAATTTAACCATATTAATGGAAAGAAAATAGTTTGACTAAAGCAATGTAAATTATTATGAAATAAAAAATTATCAAAGCTCAACTTTTTTGTGAGAAAATGTCCATAATAATTTATTGCTCGGATACAATGTAACATTGACTTACATTGTCTATTGGAAAGCTTTTCTATTCAAGTTTACTATATACAAAGAAGAATGCTTGGATATCTCGAGCTTGCCATCCAACAATACTACATACTTCAATACTTACTTTAGGTTTTCTGAGTGTAGTAGGAAGCATGTATAGGCTAGTTTCTCCCTTCTGTCAAAGTAAAGCTCCCAACCATCACCCAAGCATATCCTAGCACACAATGCTATCAAATTAAAACCAACAAATTAGAAGCAACCAAAGTGCAAAACAAGGGCATTGCTACCTAAACCCATCGCTAATGACTTAGTAAGAGAATAGCTATCATGTGTGGCAATTCAAGTGCTCTATTAATGCTAGCCATGCTATCATAAGTTTTAAAAAATATTAATAAACATGCAATTTCTATTGAGTGATTCAAATCAAATATTAATGAGCATGCAATCCCTATTGAGTGTGTTCCTATGCTTTATCCAGGGGAACACCATATATAAAAAAGAGACCATCCGACACAAAAATCTCACAATATAATATTTAAAATGATTAGAAATAATCTCTAAAATGCAAATACAAAAGCTTTTAAAAAAAAACCAAACCTAGCTAAAGTTCACAAATGTGCCAACCAAGGCTTTGAACATAGTCAAATGCATGACTATTCTAATTATAGTCTCCCTTTTGTGTGAAGCCACAAGGACATGAGACCTAGACACCATGCTTAGTGTAGTTAGCATAAGCCTTGTGTCTATTTATGCCAAGCAAGGCCTAATACATTGATACAAAGCTTAAAGTACAGGCTATAAACCACTTAAGCTAGATACATAACTACACTAATTATAGTGTCCCTTTGGTGACAAGCCATGAGGCATAGACATAGACACCATGCTTAGTGTAGCTAGTATAGGCAATAAGGTAAGCCTTGCGTATCTTTGTGCCAAGTGAGGCCTGAGACTGTGATATAAAGCTTAAAGTGCAAGCTTTAAACCACTTAAGTTAGATACATTGATTAGGACTTAAAGTGATATCAACTTTGTGTGTCAACCTTTCCGTTCATAGGCATTCACTCATCAAGATTAAGAAATCATTAGTCTTAACCTTTAGTGCACTACATGCTACAATAAGTGTTGAATGGTTTATCTGTCTTCGACATCCTACGATATGAATTTGGAGGAGCAAGCATGCAACAAAATGGCCCACTCTCCTCCCCTATGAAGAAGATATTGAAAACCCAGTGCATTGAGATTAGGTAAAACCTAATCCACCCTCTTTTTGGGGAAGTATATACTTTCTATGCTATCTTAGGGATCTTGAAATTGTAACACATTTCCAAACCAAAGGATGTTCTAGGCAAGTATATTGAGTTGACTTAAACCAACCTTAGATGGGGTCCACCATAATAAAAATATATTGTTGAGGGTTAGTACATGTTTAAGGACAAAGTTCTTGCTACAGAATTTGGTCAAAGCCCTTTCACATATTTTGATTTCCTTTTGATATTGTGAAGGACCCAATTCAACCTATCTTTGAAAGTCACACCAAACTTTATTCGTATCCCTAGACATTTGAAAATTTGACCTTCTTCTATGGTCTTGCAACCAACTTCTAAAAGAAGGTCCTTAATTAGGATTTTATTACCATATTTTGTTGATTAACGACCAAGGAAGAGGCTTTGCGAAATGTTTGTAAACAATCCCGAAATGATGAGAAGGATTTTTAATCATTGTCAACTATGCCATGGGTATCATCCACAATTTATTTAAGGACCACATCTTTATTGGGGTTGGGTATCTTGATACCTTTGAGAGTGCTAGATTCATGGGATCATCCAACTTAGGCATCTTTAGCAATAGCAAAGAGGAGAGGAGCTAGAGGATAGTCTTGTTAATTGACCTCCTTGGGAAAATAGAGACTATAATCTCTTCATTGATTGCTACTCTAGCATCAGCATTCATGAAGGACTCTAACATACGTAATGAATCTTCTTCCAATATTTATGTCATATAAGAAGTGAAAGATCGAGTCCCATTCTAGCCTATCATAGGATTTGTCAAAGTCTATTTTAAATAGTATAAAGTCCTAGCGTAAGGTCATAATATAGTCACACATCTAGTCCCCTAAAATAGTTTTAGCACAAGTTCTATCCATTTACATAAATAGTTACAACTTCTCAAATATAATCCTATCAATTATGTAGAATGCCACCTAATTAATTATATCAATCCGCACATAGGATAGGATTGTCAAGACCTCCATGATTCTACTTTCCATACCCTCACTTGGAATTCTTTAGTTATTTAATCGTTGCATATTCCTTCATTACAATCTTAGCACTTGTTTCTTGAAACAATACCCTTAATCAAACAAAGATGCACAAATAGTCCTTCCATAGTAGCTAAATAACTTTTTATGAATATAACAATCTTTACAAAATTGCTAATCACCATTATATTTAAAAAACTTACGATAATCTAGGATCCAACCTATTATTGAGATGTGCAAGCTCAGTCTACCTACTACTACCTGCCAACATGATAGTTGTGTGCGTGTTGATGTCTATCATGTGTATATCTTTAATAAGCCGATAGTTGACTTAACTAGAGTTATTCAGTGGTTAGTCACTAGTCACTTAGACCTAAGTTAGATGTACTTTGGTTTTTTGGTGTGATGAATAATAACGATGAATCTCACTGAGAGCTATCTGCTCTTTGTTGCCCCTATCTCTCTCTCATCTTTCTACATGGTATCAACACCATGAACTCCCATAACCCCATGAAGTAATGGAAGCTTGAGAAGCTTGGAAGCTTGATGGAAGCAAAGAGCTAGAACTCAAAGCTGGATCTAAAATCTCTACAATACTTTCACCTCTAATGAGCATTGTACAATATGTTTCAAAGCATTCATGCTTTTCCTTAAGTGAGATAATTGTTGTTTTGAGCTACACGGGATCTAATGAACTTTAGTTGGTAGCTGTAAGTGTCTCCATGGTGTCAAATTTAGTAGGTCATTGTAAATCAAATGTAGATGTGGAATGATAGGAATTCAATGATATAAAACTTGATAAATCATCACCTAATTGATGCCCCATGTGTAGAGCTCTATGAGTGCATCAATGGAATGTTAGTATGAAATACTTGTGAATACACAACTTAATACTGAGAGAACTGTAGCACTTCAGACAACTCATTAATGCAGAAATGAATTATTCCACAATATAGAGGGAAGGGTTAGCCATGGTGTTCACCGTAAAGAAGTTTAAACACTATTTTCTAGTGACACCCTTTACCTTTTTTGTGGATAATCAAACATTGCTTTATCTTGTGAACTAATCCTATGCAACATAATGCATTGCTCGATGATTACTTCTACTTTTGGAATTTGACTTCTCTATGGTAGTACACAAAGGCAAACAACACTACATGGTAGATCACATGTCCTATATACCCACAAGTGAATTGGTTGGATAGGGCATCATTGATGACCTACCAGATGCACATCTTTTTAGAATGTTTGAACGAGATTTATTTAGAGCAAACCTCACACCGTATTGGGTGGATGATATAGTCCACATCCTAGAGAATGGATTTCCTGAACGAGCCATAGAAAAAGCTAGGTTAAAAAGATTAATATTGAAGATCTAACCCTATCAATTGATCACTAGTCAATTGTATTTGTTAAGATAGGATGGAATCTTAAGGAGATGTATCTGTGAACATGAAATGCATGATGTGCTCATGAAAGCACATGGCGGGATTGCTGGAGAACATTTTAGTGGAGACACCACATCACGCAAGATGCTCCAGTCTTAATTATGGTGGCCAACGTTATTCCTTGATGCAGCTAAGTTTGTGAAGCACTGTGATGAGTGCCAATAGACCAAAGTTACAAAATGGAGTTGACCCCAGTGATTGCACGCCAACCATTTGAGAAATGGGAGATTGACTTCATTGGTCCAATCAATCCTACAACACACTAGTTAGTCAAGTATATAATTATTGCCACCACAGAGACTATCTCACCAAGTGGACAAAAGCTCGAGCAACTCACAAAAATGATGCTAGGACTATGGACAAGTTCCGTTGAGAGCAAGTAATCTCACGGTACGATTGTCCCATAGAGTTGGTCGGTGACCAAGGCACACACTTCATCTCAATGAAGTGATTGCTCACTTGTTATCCACCTTCTTGATAACCCACAGGAATTCCTCACCATATTACCCTCAAGCTAACAGTCAAGTAGCTGAATCCACGAACAAGATCTTGGGGAATGTCCTAACAAAGGTAGTCTCTACTTCACATGCGGTGATTGGGACAATCAGCTCATGACAGCTTTATGGGCATATAGGACAGCCTACAAAATGGCCAAAGGGTAGACCCCATTCAAATTAACCTACAGGACTGAAGCAATTCTACTAGTAGAATTCTTTGTTCCAAGCTTGTCCAAGCTTGAGAAAGCCAATCCAGGAGAGATAATCATGGGAATATCAAATTGGCACAATCCATGAGAAATCGGTTGGTACGTCTCATTGCAACCCATGCTCTAATCTGTGAAAAGGAGTGACACAAGAGTTGGTTTGACAAACACATCAAGTAATGAGACTTCGAGCAAGGAGACCTAGTCTTTATGTACTTTGTTAAGGAACACAAGTAGAAGATGAAATTCAGGGGATTGGGACCTTTCAAGGTTCACAACATCAACAGAACAAGCAATGTCAAACTCAAAACCCTAGAGGGGGAGGGTATAGGCTTTTTCAACAAAAGTGGCATAAAAAAGTACGACCCTCTCTCACATCCACTCCATGAACCTCCACTGATACAACCACCAATGAATGTGAGCGTTGCAACCATCACTAAATTAGAGGATAAGGATGAGGAAGCAATAGCACCACCCTACCTATGAATAACCTTGACTGCTCAAAAGGCATACACCTTTGATGTGCTAATTGATAAGGGAGCCGACTCTAATATCTTAATGTATGATCACTAGACCACCATGGGTCAACCCCAATTGCAAGCAACCCATGTAAAACTCAGCCCATTTGCGGGGTAGTCCTATCCACTCTTGGGAAAATGTAAACTAATGGTTTCTATCAAGATTAATTTTTATGTGCTACCTAAGAAACAAAGTGTTGGTAAGGAATCATTGTTGGATCACATGTTTAAAAAACAAGTTTACTATAATGTTGATTACCACTTGTAGTGCATCCTCCTTGCCATAGGCAATGTTAAGATAGTAAACAGCTTCCAGCAAGGGCACCACGACCATCATCCAAGAGCCTGTAGTGCCACCATTAGTTAAACCTAGTGTCAAACCTAAGGAGGGGCATAATACACCACAACCTATATCCATGGTGAAGTCCTACCAGCATCTAGATACCATAACTAAGGCTACGATCCAAATAATCAAGTGGGTTCCCAAGCATAAACCATAGCCTCACAAACATTAGTAATTTGGAACTCATAGTTTTCATGCCTCATACTCTAGACCTAAATGGAGGAGTTGGCACTCTTATAATTCACAAGTGACTAGGTCGTGTTAGGTCCCAAAAGTGCCCAAGGTTACTACGAAGGTAGTATCTTGGTGTAGCTACCTAAACTCACAAGTGGCATATATGATCCTCCATCGACGACCAAAAGCTCCAACCGAGCCCCAATGTGCTCCCAATTGTTAATGACCTCTCACCTAATGACTCTGTTGTGATCACCAATGCAAAAACTAATGACAAAGTGTCAATTGAACTCTAAACTTCTTAAACCAAGCTCACTAGACCCACTGAGAATCCCAAAGTGAAAATATCAGGTCCCAACTTATCCAGTCCAACTAAACCAAAGCCACTAGCAAACCTTAAGCCGTTGCAACAATGATGATCCATTCTTGAAGTGGCTTCTAACATGGCCATGGACACAGGGGATGAATTAGTAATGTGCATTTGATGATTGGACTCAACTTTCATGTTGTTTGCCAGAAGATACAAACGTTTGGACCTAGGCACCTACTTGATGAACCCATAGCAAATGAGATATGTTCCTTGCCATGTTCTTGAGAAGAATACAAATTCTTCTTTTAAAGCCTTCGTCATTGCAGAAGAGATGATTGCTAGTGAAATCTCACAAGAAAAGTCCTTAAGCCGATGCTTAATCACATCCTACAAAAGCGAAATTCCCATGCCTCCATAGGAACTTGCTAAGCTCCAACGATTAGTTGAGTTTGAGTCCAATTTCTTACGCATGTGGTATCATGACCAATGTGGAGCAATGGCGTACCATCAAGACTTCTGAGTATGACTAGACACATGTGGAGCCAACTTCATTTAGGGTATTATCCATGACAAGAAATCGGCCATTAGAAGACAATATCATGCTACATCCATACTTAGATAGGATTCTAATGGAGAAGGAACTCCACATTGCAAGCCGAATCAACTCAGGTGACCTCTTGACCGACATATTGACTTACATCATACAAGTGGGCATTCATCCATAGGATATAGACTATCATGCGATACTAGAGTATGCTTGACCATTCATCGATATCGGTAACTTCTTCTATGCCTCTTAGGTTTCGAGTGTGGGTCCTTAGCCTTGCGAGGGCGTGGATGTCTACTCCTAGGCAACAGTCCTTGATGTTTAGGTACCCATTTGAACTAGGGTTCATGGGCTTTAGCTTTGGGTTCAGCAGGTTGCTAGCATTGAGGTTTGGCAGGTTGTGACGAGTCACGACCCCCCTCCTTAGACTTGACGGTGGGTTTCTCTACTGGTGGCTTTGCAGAATTTGATGGAGTTACGCAGCCCTTGATGAAAGCTATGACAATATGTACATTGCCTGTGGCGAGGTGAATTCACTGGGACTCGTAGTCGACATTGCAGTGAGTTTTCTTTTTAAATGTGCATCTCAACAATGATTTCGTATCTACATCTTTAATGTTGGCAACACATAGAATATCATTGGCATGCTTTCAGACTTGATAGAGATGGTACCCTTGCACTTCCCCAAGAGTGCGTATGATCGACCCCCATACGGGGATGAGTTTGGTGTTAGTGGGTTGTAGCTGTGGTTTGCCGATTTGAAGCCAATGATCATGAGTTAGGACATTAAAGTCAGCTCTGTCTCATCGATCAATGCATTGAAGGTGTGTGTTTGCTTGGTAGTGACTATTATGCTTAGGTAAGCTGGTTCTATAGCTTTCTCATCCTCATCGTCTATCTCAGTGATAGTGGCCACTTGTACATTGGTAGGGGACTCTAGCATCATCGGAGGCTCATGTAGTGGGTGTGTGGGAGGGTAGTACCTCTTTATGCGGCTACCATTGAAGAAGCCTATGCCCTCTCCTTCTAGGGTTTTGAGTTCTATGTTGGTAGTTCGCGACTGATGGCATGAACTCTAAAAGGTTCTTACCCCTGAAATTTCATTTTCTGTTTATGTCCCTTGATTGAGTATAGTAGTACTAAGTCGCTTTGTTCAAAGTCTCACTACTTGACATGCTTGTCAAACCAGATTTTGAGACTTGCCTTCTCAAATATTAGCACATGGGTGGCTAGAAGCCGAGTCTCCGATAGGTGTTCTAGCTCAACTAAGCACTTCATCCATACCTCCTTTCCATCCCATCTCTCTTGAAGAGCAATTCTTAGGCTAGAAATGAAGAACTCTGCAGGTAGGATTGCCTCAGTTCCATAGGTAAACTTGAAGGGAGTTTCACCGACTACCATTTTATAAGCCGTATGTTAGGCCCACAAGGCTACCATGAATTTTTTATCCCATTCATTGCATGAAGTAGAGACCACCTTGGTCAGGATGTTTACTAGGATTTTATTCGTAGAGACTCAACTTGGTCATTCGCCTGAGGGTAGTATAGAGAGGATTTCCAATGGATGATTAGAAAGGTGGATAGGAGATGAGCTATCACTTCATTGATGAAGTGTGTGCCTTGGTCGCTAACAAGTTCGATGGGATAGCCTATGAATACTGTGCTACGGGACTTATTGGTCCAATGAAGTCAATTTTCCATTTCTCAAATGGTTGTCTTGCGATGATTAGGGTCAGCTCCATTTGATCCTTTGCAAATTGGGACCTTGGTACATTGGCACTCCACCATAGTTGAGACTCCAGCACCTTCTTGCGGGCTATTGTGTCTTCACTGAAGTTTCCTCTTGGGATTCTATCGTGTGCTTCAGTAATAAGCACATCATGCATTTCACGTTCACACACACACATCAGTGCAACAATCTGTCTTGCCCTAGTCGGTAAAGTTGGCTTGTTATTAGCTGATAGGGTTGGATTTTTCAGGATGAGTCACCTAAGTTGGGCCTTTTCTATTGGTCGTTCAGGGAGTCTGTGCTCAAGCACTTGGACTATGTCATCTTCCTAGTAAGGTGCCAAATCAACTCTAAACAAATCTCTTTCATTGGATAGACTGAATAGATATGCATCAGGTAGTTCGTCTACAATGCCTTGCCCAACGGCTTCTCCTGTGGGAATGCGAGACATGTGTCGGCCATATAATGTTGCTTTCCTTTATGCACAACCATGGAGAAGTTGAATTCTAAAGGTAGAAGTAGCCATCAAGCTATGCATCCTATAGCGCACTATTTATTAACAAGGTAGAGCATGACTTGATAGTCAACAAAGAAGGTAAAGGGCGTAGCCAAAAGATATAGCCAAAAATTCTTTACATCAAAACAATGTGGCTAACCCCTGTTGTCGAATAATTCATTTTCGTATCCCCGTGAGTTATTTGCTAGCAAAGCTCACTGGATAGTCTAAGCTATGTTCACCAGGCTCGCACAACACCGCTCCTACAACGAATTTAGAAGCATCAATGTGAACATGAAAGGTGATTGTCCAATTTGGGGCCCGTAGAATTGGTGTAGTTTAGAGACTTTTTCAGTTGCTCGTATGCGTGTTGACATTCCTCGGTCCATTCAAAGATGATCAACAACTTGTATAGAGGTATCACGATCAATGCATAGTTCAACACAAACCGCTAATAGTACCCTATATGGCCTAGGAAGCACTGAACTCCCTTGTAATCAATTTGGTGGTGGGAGATCGGTGATGACCTTGACTTTCAAGAAGCCAGTGGTGATGCTGTTCTTCGACACCACATGCCCTAGGATGCATCTGTGCTTGGCACTTTACGGGGTTCAATGAGAGGTGATATAATTGACACCGTTCAAAGACAGATACGTGCTCCTTTCAAGTGGAGTGAACACATATATCATTGACAAAAACCTCAAACTCCTTCCTAAGCATGTCTTTTAATATAGCACACATGAGCCTCTTGAAGGTAGCTAGTGCGTTAGTCAACCCAAAGGGCATGACTATATAGGCAAAGATTCCCCACTCAGTGGGGGCAAAGGCAGCGGTCTTGTGCTTATTGTTAGGGTACACTTGCACCTAGTTGTACCTTGAGAAGTCATCCAGGAAGCTGTAGGCATCTTTACTCGCTACTCTTTTGAGCATGTGTTTGGTACAACAATGGATAAATTATCTATCTTCATATAGCAACGTTTACCTTCTTGTAGTCGACGCACACTTTGATATTTCTGTTCTTCTTTAGCACAATGACTATGGGTGAAACCCAGTCCGTGTGCTCAATCTTGTAGATGAATATTTCTCTCATTAGCTTATCAAGTTCTTCCTTGATAGCATGGGTATGCTTTCAATTCATAAGATATGATCGTTGCTTAACTAATGTTGCATCAGGTGTCATGAGTATGTTGTGAGTCACTACACTCGGATCTACCCCCTTGAGTTCCTCGAGAGACCAACAAAAGATGTCTACATACTCTCACAGGAGAGCAATGAGACTTGCTTCCTCTTCCTTAGTTAGGTCATCAATGATAAAGACAGGTCAGGGGGTTTCCCCTTCCTTAGCTAAATTGACCTCCTTGACCTTGGCGAGGTTCTTTGATTGGTTCACTTGCTTGTCCCTCACATTTGGCTCCAAGCAAGATCACTACCCTATTGCCTTTTTTGAATTTAGTGAACTGCTTTGGTTGGTCTTGCGGTTTTCTTTGCTTTTTTGCATGCGTGTCCCTAGGATGTTTTCTCCTTTAACCTTTGGCGCCTCAAGTGAACGGGTAGTTTCCCTTTGGTGCTTCTAGTCTTAGCAAGTCGAGGTATCTCGAGATCACTGTTTGAGCTCACTTCTGACTCAGAATCGAACTCTCCGTCTTCGCTAAAAGAGGGAGTCTCTCCTAGTGGTCATAGCTTGGAAGGTGAATTTGACCTGTATATGGGCACAACACTTGGTTGGACTAGTCTTGCTTGCTCATAGTCTATTGCACCTATGTACTCTAACCAAGTGCGATCACAATCCATGCACATGACTCCTTTTTTTATTCTAAAGGCATTTTCCTTGCACGATTTTGGAGTCTGCTCGTATTTTCTCGATTATGCATCCCTCAGTGTCATATTCTATCGTATCAATCTCCCCTTCACTCTCATCACTGAAGGAGCAGTAGTCCTCGTACTCATCATTTAGAATTGCCCTCATCTAACTGCCCATCATCTCTTAAGTCCTGATACTCAGGCTTCTTCTCATCAGTGACTAAGGCCCAATTGTACATCAAGTTTAAGTCGTGCACTTTGGTCCATTGCCACTTAAGTTCATTCAAGAGATTTTCGAGTGGTTTAAGATTTGCTGATGAGTTACCAACTAACTTGTCAGTCAAGTGCTCTAAGATCACATGGAGCTCTTGTAGTACTTGGAATGTGACAAGATTGGGTTTTCTATGTGAGCTTCCAGCCATCATATAGATTGGCACTGAGGGCGCATCATTGGCCTTGCCAATTGCCTTGATGGCTTGTTTGTACTCCTCATTGTTCGAGAACGGTAGGTCAATTGTAGCAAGGACATGCACCCAGTCTCACTCATCCTCCAAGACAAGGAATATACTTAGTCACTGGCCCATAAGATTTCCTATTGGGGCCATCACCCTTCAGGATAGTGGTGGAGATGGCATCTAGGTCAACTAGCATGGCCTTCCACATGTCCATCTCTATTCTCACGGCTTCTGTTCAATTTCCTAGGAAGATTAGACCATCACCCCAATCTTCTACGACTCTCGCATTGCGCATCCAAGGTTGACCTTAGCGGGATATCATAGTCCACTCCCTTCGTGACTATAAAATCAACCGAGAATCGGACTCCTGTGATTTTTACTGGCCAATTCTTTAACATGCCGAATGGCTTCACTTTCATTCCATTAGAGAGAGTGATATTAAACTTGGTCGTCTTGACTAGTGGGCTGTCCCAGGTTTGGAGCACTGCATGGCTTAGCACACTAACTCCCGCTCCCGTATCCATGATCCCTTTCCTTGTGGTGTCACCTAGAGCTAAGACCGACAAGAAAACATGTGTTTCACTACCTTCCCAGAAAGCATTGACGTGTAAGGATTTTGGCGCTGAGTACAATGTCAAACTCGATATCTACGTTTCTACGTTGTGTTCATTCAAGTCAACAACACCTTGCCCCATTGGTCCCTCAACCCACTGTTTCAGCTCCTGCCATAGTGCCGATGATGCCTAAGCAAATCTCCTAGACTTAGCGTCATAAGGGTCGTTACCAATGAGGTGAGGAGATTGCTAGCTGCTTGTCGAGCTCCTGTCTCTGTGCTTCTTGGCCAATGGCCTTGGCTAATTCACTGGCCCATAGCATTTAGGCTTTGTTTATGCGGCACTATTTGTGATGCCGCCACATCTCTCGATTTTGGTCGTGGAGGTGATACTGGTGTGCTTATACTTGAGAGATCATCGATCTCTTCCTCCAATATGGGGTCAACATCTTTTAGGTGTT
This sequence comes from Lygodium microphyllum, assembly GCF_053477565.2. Taxonomy (NCBI): domain Eukaryota; kingdom Viridiplantae; phylum Streptophyta; class Polypodiopsida; order Schizaeales; family Lygodiaceae; genus Lygodium; species Lygodium microphyllum. The sequence goes on along the minus strand of NC_141149.1, from coordinate 112,444,502 downwards.
CCTGGGCTTCCTTCACCCACTCCTTCACCTTTTCGATGGCTTCAAGTTGGGGCTTTGGGTTGGGGCATTCCCCGACCATCGCACTTCCTTTCTTAGCCATCTTTAAAGCTGATGTTTCTGCCTCTGCATTGGTCACTTTTTCTCCAACAAGCAACGTCATGGCACTCTCAATTTTCAGTGCGACCTTCTCATTTGGTCTCTTCTTTCTTCATCTCCGGCTCTTTTTCCCTATTGAGGCTACATCTAAGTTGTTAGGCTCTGGCAATGATATGTCAGCTTGCTTGGTTTGCGCACGGGTCATGATATGCAATGGGATAGGTGTGGCCTCCCCATCGAGTGTCTCGATACCGAATACCCCCAATGGAACTAATGGCTTGCTTGTCGAACTAGAAGATGGCTTCTATCTAGGGCAATCAATAAAGAGATGAGTGATTCCACATTCAGCGCATCTAAGATCAGTCTTGTCTCAACTTTCTCGCTCCTTTTTCAGGGCATCCACAAAGAAACATGCCCTAGGTGACCGCAAGTCCAACACGTGAGTGGCTCTTGGGTCTTCCCCCCTAGGCCTCTACCTCTCTCTCTCTACCTAATTCCATCACCAATAATGGTCAGTAGTCCATAAGGACTGCATTTCCTTCTTCGTCATATGATACGTAAGGGTGTATATAAGGCTCTTCATCATTCAGCTCCTCCACATAGTGGATTGGAGTGTCACTAGGTGGATGGGTCACGTAGGGTCCAGGTGGTCTAGGGATGCCCGTAGGTTTTGTTTCCATCCTAGGAATGGCTAGCTTGGCATCATTGGGTGTTGGGAGGGCCAATGGGGCTCCCCTTCTGAAGAAGTTTGGCGGCCTATTCACTAGGTAAGGTTGATTGTACGGTTGCAAGTAAGGGAGTCTCCTCAATATTCTACAATGCATGGCATCATGGCCGAACCTACCGCAATTCGCACAAGGTCAAGACCTAGGGTCTTGATACTCAACTGGCAAGTGGTTTCCGCCACAATACACACACTGGACGTAAGGATGTGTTGGTCATCTCATCATCTCCTGTAATCTAGCTAGCTCCATTTTCATCTCTGCTAACTCTTGACTTGAGCCCATGCCCTTTCCTTTATCCTAAGTACTCGAGCATGATCTCTCACTCAATGTTGGAGCTCTTTCTGAAGTTCTAGTGTTAAGCTCATCTCGATTCGAGCTCCTAGAGCTTCGTTCCTTAAGTTGATCATCCACTTTGATTGCCTCTTCAAAGACCCTAGCCATCACATCTCATTGCAAGCTTGAGTTGCGTGCCAAGGCCTTGTAGAGCTCTTCACTTTGTATCCCATTAATGAATACTGTGGATACTGCTCTTTTGGTTGGTTGCTCACCAGTTGGAATTATCTTGAAGAGACTCCTCACGTGGATCACGTAATCCTGGATATCCTCCTTCTCTCTTTGTTTGACATTCATGAGTCGCACTAGTAGGTTGTCGAAGTATCCTGACTCAGAAAATATCTTAATGAAGAGGCTCTTGAGGTTGTTAAAGTCAGCTCACTTGCAGCGTCTAGACTCGTGTACCAAGTCCTATCCTTATCTACTAAGCACAGACCAAAAGCTTGCAAGCGCAAAGTAAGATCAGTGAGGCCATTGGTCTTGCAGACTTGCTCAAACTACTCCACGAAGTTATATGGGTCATCGTTAGGCTGGTACTTGTCTAGTTGCTTCGTGACTATCGGGATTTTAGATTGGCTCTTAGAGCCCTGAGGAACTCCTAATCCTGCAAGCAACGAGGTTGCCATTGCAATGGCACTTCGCTTGACGAAAGCATTGTCTAACAGTCGCTTCATGAGAAGCTCACTCAACGTAAGATTTCCCTCTAGTACTCTTTCCCTCTCAACATTAGGACCCATCTTATTTTTTCTTGCTAGCATTGACACCCGACAGTTCACGTAGTTCCATGTTCTGTTGTAAGCTCTTGGCTTGATGTTCCTGATTGTAGGTCACTAGGCTTCACAAAGCTTCACGCTCTAGTCTCCTCTCCTCTCCTAGGTCTACTATGACATCCTCGGACGTCCTGCCGTGGTGGTCTGTTCAGGCCTGTAGGTCATAATTGGCAATGAGCCCCATTGGATTTCGGTCGCCAGACTTCCTAGGTCAAGCTTCTCGTGGTTAGTGCTTGTCTCTACAATGTTCGTAGTCTCATACTCCACCAAGTTGTCAATGAGATTGATTAGGTCGGATAGATCCACTTCTCCTATGGGTTCTGCTTTCCTTGTTGCACCTGGCTTCTCTGTTGTGTTTTTAGCTAGGTCCTACACTTGGGGTTTCAATCACCCAACCAAGTCTCAGTGTCTTCTCCTATACTGGCGGGTTCCTTCAGGTTATTGCATCTGAGTGTGTTCCTTGGTACTTACAAGCAATTCTCAATTTACAGTCACTCAATGTGTGTGTGTGTGTGTGTGTGTGTACTCTTTTTTGTGCATTGTGCACAATCAGGCTTTCAGCTCTTATCAAGTGTACTTTAGGTGCTGGAAAACAATATGAGTGTTAAGACAAGATGACTATTTAGCTTCCGCACTCCCACTTGTGCTCATGGCTTGATGGGGCTCTTAGCTCGGTTCCTGGCCTTCCTTGCCGCTTGTTAGGGTCTACATTGTGTCATTTAGCTTGTTTAGGGTCAATTTGGGATTTACAATCAGCCTATAGCACTAAGCGTATCAAGTTTACTGAAATGTGCATCAACATGGTTCCTGGATGTTCGGCTACGATTTCTAGGTCTATAACTGTCTATAAGGCATTCGATGAGTTCTCCTAGTGAGGGTCATGCTCTTCATCTGTCAGGGTTTGTCAATGTCCTCTGCAAACAGGGTGTGGACAGCAAGCTAAAAACACTTGAAACCTACAAAAATGAGATTAAGGCTGAATGGAGGGAAACATACCTATTTATAGAAAGTTTGGGCTCTCCCAAGTGGGTTTGGGCTTATGGGATACATACACTCTCTAGGAACACACTTCTTTTTAAATAAACAAGATTTCTTTCTCAATTAAGTATGTTTTAGGGCTGTTTAAGTGAAGCTAATGCATTTTTAACTCAACAAGGGATACCCATCCTCTACTTTGATGTGTTGTCCCATGCCCCAAGGGTCACTCTCATAAGAATTTCCATCCTCTTGTGGCTAGATGCTTCATCTAGTATAGCATCCAGATAGGGAATGGTGAAGGGATCTGGGATTATGGATTCTAAGAATCGGATGTCTGATTTACTAGTGTCCGATTTAGGATATGTTCGATCATCAGGTCGTTCGATTGTCATGATCAGACAGGCTATGTCTGATTAGACAATGTGGGGTGGTCTGATTTGGATATGCCCGATTCTAGGAATTGGACATGGGCACTTGGTGCAATTTAGGTTGGTTTCCAATAGAACACAGGTCACTAGGTTCGATTCTATGGTCTTCTCGCCTATCTGATTCTCAAAATCGAACAAGGGTGAGTTGTTTGAGTGGTGACATGGCAGGTCTAATGCTAATTGTCTAATTTTGAAAATTGGACAAGGTGGTCCGAGTGTCCAATTCTCAAAATAATCAAAAATCCGAATCTGGGAATCAAACACTATTACAGTCGTCCGATTCCAACGAAAATGACATACTTGAGTATGATTAATCAAAAGCTACTGATACAAGGAATGCTAGCACTCCAAATTTTCCAAAATACAATTAGGGATATAGAGGAAGGGTCTCATATACTTGGATGTCACAAAAACCTTTGATCTAGCTCGATCGATCCATTGCTAAGTAAGGGTCTCTCTCTCTCTCTCTCTCTCTCTCTCTCTCTCTCTCTCTCTCTCTCTCTCTCTCTCTCTCTCTCTCTCTCTCTCTCTCTCTCTCTCTCTCTCTCTCTCTCTCTCTCTCTCTCTCTCTCTCTCTCAAAATGTCAGGTCACAAATTAGGCTTTCCCTTGCCTCCCAGGGTCTTAAACCCTTGCTGTTTTGCACAACCTTAATCTCACCGATCACTCCCCTTGCTATTCCAACACATCTAATCACTCATTTTTTCCATTTTTTTCCTATTTATTATAGCAGCAAACCCTAAGCTTTCCACTTTGATTTCTTGATCCTAACCTACTCTAAATGCGACAAAAATCAAAAGCAAAGTACTGAAATGATTTCTCCTACTCAAGTAATAATAAAAAACCAAAAATACTTACTTGTAGCATGAATTAAAAACCCAAAACCTTGTGTCTATCTCAAGCTCCGATTTAGGGATGAAACCCTTACTTCAATGCTCGATTTGAGGCATGCAAGCGCTCAAGCTTGAATCCATTTGTCCCGGCAACGGAACCAAAATGTAAAGGGAGCTCTCGCTCAACCGCCAAGACCCACGAACTGCTTATTCCTTCAAGTGTTTCAAGCCAACACTAATGGCTACCTCTCACATAGCCGACGTGTTATCCCTCTCTACGAGTGTAGTGAGATTATCTTGATGCCCAATTGAGTTGCTTCCTCTCTCAAGCACTGTGATAGCTCCACGATTCATGATGCAAGCTCAAGCATCCTCAAGCCTCTTCCTCCAAGCTCCATCCTCCATAGCCATGCACAAGACGAGAGAATAGAATAGAAGAGAAGAAGAAGAGAGGAGATGGTGGAGGGATTCACCTCCAAGATCCCTCACTCTCACACGCTCACACGCTCACTAGCCTTCTCTTTGCCTTCTTTCTTACCTATGCCCAACTATCTTTTACAATTTGCACAGGAGGGAGCCTGACGCTCTTTTACAACAGTTTTAGGGGCACCTTGCATTTAAAAATGCACTTTTGCCTTTGTTTTAGAGGCCGCCCTTGCGCTTTTAGTCATTTTCCATCCTGTGTCTCTTCCGTTGTGTCCAATCCCTTCATGGGCTACCTCTTTTAGGTGACCCAACTTATGCTTTTCCACTTTTTTGGCTTTCTTCTTGTGCTGAGGTTAACACAAATCCTAGAGCATGGATTTCTTGAGAGACCTATAGAGAATGATAGGCTAAAGCACCCTATCCTCAAGATTCAATCCTGTCAATTAATAGCCGACCAACTCTATAGACTACTAGGACATGATGGGTTATTATGAAGATGCATGTGTAGGCACAAGATGCATGATGTACTTGTTGAAGCGCATGTTAGAATTATTGGAGAACACTTCAACACAGACGTTACAACACGCAAGGTGTTGCAATCTCAACTATGGTGGCCCACCCTATTCCACAATGCAACTAAGTTCGTAAAGCATTGCGATGAGTGCCAGAGAACCAAAGTCCACATCCGTAAGAACAAGATGGAGTTGACCCTAGTAATAGCACGACAACCCCTTGAAAAGTGGAGAATTAACTTCATTGGGTAGATCAGTCCCATAGCTCAATATTCACAAACGAAGTACATAATTGTGGCAAACATATTATCTCACAAAATGGGTTGAAGCTCCAAGAAGAATGATGCTAGGACCATAGCTAAGTTCCTTTGAGAGCAAATGATCTCGTGATTCAGTTGCCCCATCGAACTAGTTAGTAATCAAGGCACACACTTCATTAATGAAGTGATTGGCCATTCACTATCCACTTTCTTGATCATCCATAGGAAATCCTCACCATATTACCCTCAAGCTAATGGTTAGGCAGAATCTACAAATAATATCCTAGTAAATGTTATGACTAAGGTAGTCTCCACCTTGCACACTAAGACTGGGAACAATAAGCTCATAGTATCGCTATGGGCCTATAGGACAGCTTATAAGATGGCCATAGGGTAGACACCATTCAAGCTGACCTATAGGACCAAAGCAATCTTGCTAGTGAAGTTCTTCGTTCCAAGCTTGAGAGTGGCAGTACAAGAAAGATGGGATAGAAAGGAAGCATGGATGGAATTCCTGGTGGAGTTAGAACGCCTCTCTGAAACCCAACTCCTAGCAACCCATGCAGTGATATGTGAAAAGGCTAGACATAAGAGCTAATTTGAAACATGTCACCAAACAACACAGCTTCGAGCAAGGCGACCTAATACTCTTGTACTCTATGAAGGGCCGTAAGCAAAACATGGAGTTCAAAGGATTGGGACCCTTCAAGGTCCACAACATTAGTTGAACTGGCAACGTAGAGCTTGAAACTCTAGAGGGAGAGAGCATAGGCTTCTTCAATGGTAGTCGAGAAGTACTACCTCCAACACACCCACTGCACAAGCCTCCATGCTGGACCTGCTTGTGAACATTAAGAGTAGTAGTGGCACCTGCATACCTGTGCATACTGGTCACTCTACCAAGAGCACACTTGCCTTTGATGCGCTCATTGATGAGGGAGCTAAATTTAATATATTTACACATGATCATTGGATCCTCATTTATTAGTCTCCCAGCTGCAACCTACTAATGCTAAACTCAGCCCGTTTGGGGGACAATCTTATTCCTGCTGGAAAAGTGTAAGGTAGCTATCTCTATCGAGACTCAATTCCTACCAACAATCTTCTACATGTTTTCTAACACCAAGGCCATTGGTAAGGAATCACTACTAGGACATGCGTTCAAGAAATAAGCACACTACAATGTCGACTACGACTCACAGCATATTCACCTTACGATTGGCAATGTTTGAACAGTGACAGCTTTTAGCAAGGGCTGCACGGCTCCATCTAAGGCCGTAATGCCACTGGTAGAGCAACTTAGCTGTAGTGGGAGCTCATGCTCAACCACCAAGACCCATGGACCACTTATTGCTTCAAGTGTTTCAAGCAAGCACAAATGGCTATCTCTCACCTAGCCGACTCACCTTTGATCCTAAGGGGATGTAGTGAGCTTACCTTGAGTAGCCTCCTCCCTCAAGCAAGCCAGTAGCTCCACGATTTGAGATGCAAGCTCAAGCAACCTGAAGTCTCCTCCTTTGAGCTCCATCCTCCATATTTGCATGCAAGACAAGAGTGATAAGAGAAGAGAAGAAGAAGAGAGGAGATGATGGAGAGCTTCTTCTCCAAGATCCCTCACCCTCACACACTCACTCCCTCACACTCCCTCTCTCAAGCACACACAAGTAAGCAAGAAGAAGAGATCACTTTTACCACACACCAAAGAATGAGCTTTCCATTCACTTTTTGAGTTTATATACAAAACCCTTAATCCCTTGGGCATCCATTCCCTTTTTTACATGACTAGGCATCTTACCAATGTCCTCTTTCTCCATTCCCTTCTAGTTGCCTTATCCCTTCACCCATGTCTATTTAGACTTTACAACTTGCACAAGAGGGAGCTTGGCACTCTTATAAAATGAATTACATTGTGCCTTGCACCTTCCTTGCGAGAGCCCTCAGAGGTTCTTCCTCATCCTTGAGAGAGCATCCTTCATCTTTGAGAGGACCTCCTTCATCCTTGACAGCATGTCTTTCATCCTTCTGAGAGCCTTGCTAGAATATTTGGTGCTCTCCTTCGTCCTTGAGAGCACCTTGCTAGAATCTTCGATGATTTCCTTCAGAGCACCTTGGTAGAAAATTCAGTGGTCTCCCATATTTTTCTTGAGCTTGCCTTCTCCTCCACTTTTCCTTTTCCTGGGCATAATGAGCTTCTTCATTCACTTTTTGACTTGGGCTTCCTCGGTCTTTCTCTTCTTCGTTTTGGCTATGTGATCCTTGTTCATGATATGTCTTGTAAACATTACTCCCTCCTAGACGAGTGCAAGTCCCATGGCACTTTTAGGTTTAAACTAATATAGATTCAGTGAGTTGATACGTGATCACGTGCGTCAATGATGATGGGGCCTCCAAAGTTGGTGGCTTGCATTGTTTGGAGGTACCTGTAAAGTAAAGAAGGTGCACTACCTGGGGGTGTCTCTATCTTACCATGTGGTGCTTTGTGCTCATGCTAGTGGAACTAGAAGTTGAATCAAACTATAGGCACGAAATATAGGCAAGCCTGAGAGTTGGGTCCAAACTATAGGCAAACTATAGGCAAGCTTGGGTGTTGCCCCATGCTTGAGGACCCAGTTCATGCATAAGGTGGTGCGATGAATGTGGCTTAGGGAGATAGGTCTAAGCATAGGTGAGCATGACCTCCCTAGATATGTTCTACCCTTGATGTGCCCTAAGTGTGATGGGGGGAATCAAAATAGGCTAGGGGCTTAGGGATGGAGCTGAGTGAGCGAAGCCACCAGATGCTCCTAACTTGAGGACCCCTAGGTGCAGTGGCTGTGGCCTATGTGCAGTTCATTTCCCTTGTGATTTCGTCGAGTGAGCTCTTACTCTTTTCTTTTCTCTCTCTTTTCTTTTCCTTTTTTTTTCTTCTTTTTTCTCCCCTTTTTTTAATAAATATATAATTAGATGAAGATCTAGTCCTCGTCTCATCAGAAATAGGAGAGGGAGAGGTTGGGGGATTAAGAGATTTGTTAAGGACTCTCTAGCTTTGCATGTATCCTTTGAGGCTCATTCATGCTTGGAGAGGAGTGGTGGAAAGAAATGGATGACTTCAGTGCGAGTGAAGTGGCTATTATTCATATCTTCCAAGAAGGCAAAGCAAGAAGAGGAGAGGAGTATAGCTTGCATCATTTATCTAGTCATCGTGCAACCATCTATGCCATTGGGATAAAAAAAGGGTGGTGGCAGGTGGTACTCTTGTGATGTAGGCTCCTATTTTAATAGTACTCAAAATAATCTAAGGTAATTACATGTAGTTAGAAGGCTAGGTATGGACATGAAGTGAATTCATTGAGGGAGTGGGTTATGGATTCATGTAGATCTTGTAGTGTAAAGGTGAGGGCTTCTTCAAGATTTGTGGCATTGACATTGTATATTCTGGGAAAGTCATGTCAGTCGTGGTTGTTGGGGCTGTAATCCACTCCTACCCTTCTCTTGGACATGGCATGAAAGTGGGGTTATTTCTTTCAAAGTGTAGGGTGTTGCAAAATGACATCTAGGCATTAGTGTTACCCTCCTAGATATGCCTCCTCCACTTCAGTTGGCATTCGTAGCCCTTTACTGTTCTTGGCACTTCATAAACTTTGTTTTCCCAGTAGTCTGGAGCCTCTATTCCCCATTGAGCAAAATTTCTCTCTCACTCAAAGGTCCACCTATCTCCTAGCCTCCTTCTGACTTCGATTACCTCTTCCTGTCAAGATTGTGGGAGAGAAAGAAGGAGTCTCACTTGTAGCTTTCTTGCTTGCACAATGGGGGAATACACACAAGGGTGGAGGCTGAAAACAGTTTTCCTCTTCTTAGTTGTGTAAGCCAAAAGAACTCTAATACAAAGAAATAGAAGAACCCTATATATGGGTCTCAAACCAAACTCAACTAACTAAGGTGGCATACTAACTGAGCCACGAACTAGAGTAGATAAGGATAGCTATCATGTAGCTATTATTCATGGGCGGTGTACCAACCGCGTCTGCAACTGACAAGTCGGTGACATAAATACACAACGGTCACCCTGGCGTATCACGAGTGGAGCTCGATATCTCAACACTCCCCCTCAAGCTCAATCCATTTTCCTGCACACCAAGCAGGTCTCTGAACTTGCGCAGCTTCTCTGCGCCCAATGCCTTCGTTAATATGTCAGCTACCTGATCCTCTGTGCTGACATAAACTAGATCAATAAGACCTAGTAAAACCCTCTCTCGCACATAGTGATAATGCACCTCAATGTGCTTTGTTCTAGCATGATAGACTGGGTTATTTGCCAAGTGTATACTACTCATGTTGTCACAATAAATGACAACTGGCCCATCTGTAGACTGATGCATATCATAAAGTAGCTTATGCAACCAAGCTACCTCACATGCAGCCATTGCTGCACCCCTGTACTCAGCCTCTGTGCTTGACAAGGCAACTGTAGGCTGTTTCTTGCTGCTCCAAGTGACTGCAGCACTCCCAAAAGAGAACACATATCCACTGGTAGATCGTCTATCAGAAATACTACCAGCCCAATCAGCATCAGTGTATCCATGCAACTGTATCTGAACCCCAGTCTCATAAAATAGTCCATACTGCAATGTGGACTTCACATACCTGAGTATGCGTCTAGCCGCATCCAAATGTGGTTTCCTTGGAGCCTGCATAAACTGACTTACCAATCCAACAGCATAGCTCAAATCTGGCCTGGTAATAGTCATATAAATCAAACTTCCTACTATGCGTCTGTACATAGTAGGGTCTTCTAGAAGCTCACCTGCATCTGTGCTCAGCTTCACATTCTGCTCCAAAGGAACTGAAATAGGCTTACAGCCTGTCATCCCATATTTGGACAGCATGTCCAATCCATACTGCCTCTGCAAGAGCTGTATCCCACTTGATGATCTAATCACCTCAATGCCCAAGAAATAACACAGCTCTCCCAAATCCTTCATCTCAAACTTCTGCTTCAATAGCATTTTCACATGAAGGATATCTTCATCAGTGTCACCTGTCATAATCAAATCATCAACATAAATGACAAGTAGCATAATACCTTTCTCTGTTTTTCTCACATAAAGTGAGAAATCTGCCTTGGAAATCTGAAAGCCAATAGTGATAAGATACTGTCCTATCTTGTCAGACCATGCTCTAGGTGCTTGCTTCAAGCCATACAAGGCTTTCTTCAACCTGCAAACAAACTCAGGATGAACAGCATGCACATAACCTGGTGGCTGCTCCATATAGACCTCTTCTTGCAAATCACCATGCAAGAAGACATTCTTTACATCCATCTGATGTAAAGACCATCCCTTTGATGCAGCCATAGCAATGATTGCTCTTACGGTTGCCATCCTTGCAACCGGACTGAATGTTTCTTCATAGTCAATGCCATATGTTTGTGCATACCCCTTGACTACTAATCTTGCCTTGTATCTGTTCACAGAACCATCTGCATTGTGCTTCACCTTATAAACCCACTTACAGCCAATTGCATTTTTACCTTTAGGCAAAGGTACCAATTCCCATGTAGTATTTGCTTCCAAGGCATCCATTTCTTCATCCATGGCTTTCTCCCATTTTTCTTTTCCCATGGCTTCCTCAAAAGAAGTGGGTTCTGGCTCCTGTATTGTTGAGATATCGAGCTCCACTCGTGATACGCCAGGGTGACCGTTGTGTATTTATGTCACGGACTTGTCAGTTGCAGACGCGGTTGGTACACCGCCCATGAATAATAGCTACATGATAGCTATCCTTATCTATTCTAGTTCGTGGCTCAGTTAGTATGCCACCTTAGTTAGTTGAGTTTGGTTTGAGACCCATATATAGGGTTCTTCTATTTCTTTGTATGAGTGTGTTCTTTTTGGCTTACACAACTAAGAAGAGGAAAACTGTTTTCAGCCTCCACCCTTGTGTGTATTCCCCCATTGTGCAAGCAAGAAAGCTACAAGTGAGACTCCTTCCTTCTCTCCCACAATCTTGACATGGTATCAGAGCCTTGTTCGTGGTAAGGAGCTCAAGAAAGCAAGCCAAGCTTGCGGTGGTCTGGTAAGAGGAGCAGTGCTGCTTTCATTTTCTGTTTTGGGAGCAGATCTCTACAGGTAGTACAGCCGAAAATTGCAGGAGTGCATTGTCTCAGGTTGAGACGCCCTTCGCGGTGAAGCAAGAGGGCAGTATATGCTGCGGGATGAGGCTTTAGCCCTCGGCGACCCTGTTTTTTTTTATTGAGGCCATTTCGGGGCCTGTTTTGGAGGCGGAAGTTTTTTGCACGCACTCAAGAAAAGGCCCTGTTTTATGTTGTGCGACCACTGTTCTACAGGTCGGTGAAAAGTTATTGTAGAAATTGCATCGTATGCTTGTGCGCAGAGACATTGGGAGTTTCAGAATCATCCTTGGTTCCTGTTTATGCAAAATCGTCACTAGGAAGTGACTGTGTGGTCAAATACCACTTTCGCCAGTTTTGCAGATTTGCCCTTGTGAGGGTGAAGCTGAGTTTTTGCAGTGAGAATTTTTTGCAGTGTTTTGTAATGGCGTCTGATTCTCTTTCACAGATTGTAACTGAAAAGCTTGACAAGAACAACTTCCAGGCATGGAAGTTTAGAATGACGAATTTCCTTATGGGAAAAGGATATTGGGAATTTGTTGCAGGAAATGAAGAAGAACCAGTTCTTCCTGATGTTCCCAATCAACAGCAAATGCAGGCATTCAAGGCATGGCATGAGAGAGCCAGGAAAGTTATGTACTGGCTGTCTATCAGCATTTCAGACTCTATGATTGTGCATATTCAAGATGCAAGTACGCCAAAGGAGGCATGGGATACTCTGTCAAAGATGTATAGCACAAATACGCAAGCCAGGAAAATGCAGCTCAAGCAAGAGTTGCACAATGTGCAAAGAGAAAATATGAGCATCAATGACTACCACATGAAGGTGAAGAAGATTGCAGATGCACTTGCTTCCATTGGGTCGCCAATGGAAGATGATGATTTAGTTTCTGTGACCTTGAATGGTCTAGGAAAGGATTATGCACAGTTTCGGACATCCATTTCAGTTCGTGAAAGATTTCCTGATTTTGAGGAGTTGATTGCTCTTCTAATTTCTGAGGAGCAGAGAAATGGTGGTGCATCTTCTTCAGGAGGAACTTCAAAAGAAACTGTCTTCTACTCAAATGCTGGAAGAGGTAGAGGCAGAGGTAGAGGAGGCCGATTTGGAGGCCATGGTAGAAATTAGAATATGCAGCAAACTCAAGAAAACCAGTCCTATGGAGGAGGACGTGGTAACTCTAGAGGCAGGGGGAGCCAAAGAGGTCGTGGTGGATGGCAAAGAGGCCAAAATGCAAACAGTAATGTTGAATGCTACTATTGTGGTAAAATGGGTCATATGGCTAAAGACTGCTATAAAAAGTAGAATGACATCATGAATGGAAAACTGCAACAAGGAAATTATGCATCTTCTAGTAGACAGGGTGATGACAGAAATGAGCATTTGTTTATGGTGCAGCACATGAACAATTTTGTGACAAGTGCAGAAGAAAGCAACGATGTGTGGTATGTTAACTCAGGTGCATCAAACCACATGACAGGTCATGCAGAATGGATGGAGGATGCAAGGAAAATGGAAAAACCAGGATTTGTGGAGACTGGTGATGATACTGCACATCCAATTGTACAGATTGGAAAAATTCCTTTGTCTATGCAGGATGGGAAAAAGAAATACATGTCCGATGTATTTCATGTCCCGAATATCACCAAGAATCTGGTTTCTGTCGGTCAAATGGTTGAGCAGGGCTTGCAGGTCAGATTTAATCCTCATGGATGCTTTGTTGAGGATATGAAAAATAAAGGTCGCTTGATAGCAAAAGGAAAGAAGAAGGGCAGAATGTTTACGTTGGATGCAGACATGTCTGAATTGAGTGCAGCAATGTTTGCACATGGGACCGGTGTAGTTGCAGATATTGATATCTGGCATAAACGCATTGGTCATGTTAATGTACAGCGACTTAAATCAATGCAGGCCCAAAATATTGTTGCAGGATTGCCAAAATTCAAGGTTGCAGAAATGCATAAGGTATGTGAAGCCTGTCAGTTTGGAAAACAGGCAAGGAAACCATTTCCTAGACATGTTCAAGAGAGTGAGAAGCCATTGGAATTAATCCACTCTGATGTGTGGACTACTAAAGCTGCATCTCTTGGAGGCTGTCATTATTTTGTCACTTTTATTGATGACTATAGCAGAAAAGTTTGGGTGTATTTTATGAAAAAGAAAAGTGAAGTTTTTGGGCATTTCAAAACCCTTAAAGCTATGGCTGAAAAAGAAACAGGTCTGCAAATAAAATGCCTAAGGTCAGATGGAGGGGGAGAGTACCTCTCAAATGAGTTTGCAAAGTTCTTGCAGGAGCATGGCATAAAGTAGCAATATTCATGCAGTTATACCCCACAACAAAATGGAATTGCAGAAAGGAAAAACAGGCATATTGGAGAGGTATCTCGTGCCATGCTCAATGAAAAAGACTTGCCAGATTTTTATTGGGCTGAAGCAGTTGCTACAGCAGTCTACATAATGAACAAGACTCCCACTGCAGCAATACATGGAATGACTCCAGAGGAGAGGTATACTGGTAGGAAACCAGATATTTCTCATTTGAAAATTTATTGTTGCATTGCCTATGTACATGTGCCAGATGAGCTGAGATCCAAGTTGGATCCAAAAGCTGAGAAGTGCATCTTTATTGGTTACTCTCTGCAGCAAAAAGGGTATAGATGCTATAACCCTTCTACTCGTAAGTTTACAGTGAGTAGAGATGTTGTTTTTTATGAGATGAGTAGCTGGTATAAACCAGTAAATATGATTGATGATGTAGATGCACAAAATGGTAATGCTGCACAGAATTCACAGCAGTAGTCACAAAATATTAGTGGACCTGGAGCGTCCTCTAGCAGTGGTTCACATTCTTCGCCATGGACAGGCAGATTGAGATCAAGAGAATCTTCTCAAAGTAATGCAGATAGTGGTATGCAGGTATCACAAAAAGGAAAAGACAAGGTTGATCAGCACATGTTTGATGTGAATGCAGGTCACTCTTATGTGGATGGTGAATCCAGTGGCTCAGAACAGAGCATTGATGATGAGTTGGGTATTCCTTCTATTGTTACACCTGGAGTAAGGAAGACCAGGGATGTTTTGAGAGCACCTGGGAGTGAACCCACTTTGCGCAAGTCTACCAGAGTTAGGTATCCTGTGGATAGGCTGAAATATGATGGATTTACAGCCATTCACTATGCATATATGGTCAAGGTGATACAGGAACCAGAACCCACTTCTTTTGAGCAAGCCATGGGAAAAGAAAAATGGGAGAAAGCCATGGATGAAGAAATGGATGCCTTGGAAGTAAATGCTACATGGGAATTGGTACCTTTGCCTAAAGGTAAAAATGTAATTGGCTGTAAGTGGGTTTATAAGGTGAAGCACAATGCAGATGGTTCTGTGAACAGATACAAGGCAAGATTAGTAGTCAAGGGGTATGCACAAACATATGGCATTGACTATGAAGAAACATTCAGCCCGGTTGCAAGGATGGCAACCGTAAGAGCAGTCATTGCTATGGCTGCATCAAAGGGATGGTCTTTACATCAGATGGATGTAAAGAATGCCTTCTTGCATGGTGATTTGCAAGAAGAGGTCTATATGGAGCAGCCACCAGGTTATGTGCATGCTGTTCATCCTGAGTTTGTTTGCAGGTTGAAGAAAGCTTTGTATGGCTTGAAGCAAGCACCTAGAGCATGGTCTGACAAGATAGGACAGTATCTTTTCACTATTGGCTTTCAGATTTCCAAGGCAGATTTCTCACTTTATGTGAGAAAAACAGAGAAAGGTATTATGCTACTTGTCATTTATGTTGATGATTTGATTATGACAGGTGACAGTGATGAAGATATCCTTCATGTGAAAATGCTATTGAAGCAGAAGTTTGAGATGAAGGATTTGGGAGAGCTGTGTTATTTCTTGGGCATTGAGGTGATTAGATCACCAAGTGGGATACAGCTCTTGCAGAGGCAGTATGGATTGGACATGCTGTCCAAATATGGGATGACAGGCTGTAAGCCTATTTCAGTTCCTTTGGAGCAGAATGTGAAGCTGAGCACAGATGTAGGAGAGCTTCTGGAAGACCCTACTATGTACAGACGCATAGTAGGAAGCTTGATTTATATGACTATTACCAGGCCAGATTTGAGCTATGCTGTTGGATTGGTAAGTCAGTTTATGCAGGCTCCAAGGAAATCGCATTTGGATGTGGCTAGACGCATACTCAAGTATGTGAAGTCCACATTGCAGTATGGACTATTTTATGAGACTGGGGTTCAGATACAGCTGCATGGATACACTGATGCTAATTGGGCTGGTAGTATTTCTGATAGACGATCTACCAGTGGATATGTGTTCTCTTTTGGGAGTGCTGCAGTCACTTGGAGCAGCAAGAAACAGCCTACAGTTGCCTTATCAAGCACAGAGGCTGAGTACAGGGGTGCAGCAATGGCTGCATGTGAGGTAGCTTGGTTGCATAAGCTACTTTATGATATGCATCAGTCTACAGATGGGCCAGTTGTCATTTATTGTGACAACATGAGTAGTATACACTTGGCAAATAACCCAGTCTATCATGCTAGAACAAAGCACATTGAGGTGCATTATCACTATGTGCGGGAGAGGGTTTTACTAGGTCTTATTGATCTAGTTTATGTCAGCACAGAGGATCAGGTAGCTGACATATTTACGAAGGCATTGGGCACAGAGAAGCTGCGCAAGTTCAGAGACCTGCTTGGTGTGCAGGAATTGGGATTGAGCTCGAGGGGGAGTGTTGAGATATCGAGCTCCACTCGTGATATGCCAGGGTGACCGTTGTGTATTTATGTCACCGACTTGTCAGTTGTGCAGACGCGGTTGGTACACCGCCCATGAATAATAGCTACATGATAGCTATCCTTATCTATTCTAGTTCGTGGCTCAGTTAGTATGCCACCTTAGTTAGCTGAGTTTGGTTTGAGACCCATATATAGGGTTCTTCTATTTCTTTATATGAGTGTGTTTTTTTTGGCTGACACAACTAAGAAGAGAAAAACTGTTTTCAGCCTCCACCCTTGTGTGTATTCTCCCATTGTGCAAGCAAGAAAGCTACAAGTGAGACTCCTTCCTTCTCTCCCACAATCTTGACATGTATCACTTTAACCATATATGCATAGTGAATGGCTGTAAATCCATCATATTTCAGCCTATCCACAGGATACCTAGCTCTCGTAGACCTGCGCAAAGTAGGTTCACTCCCAGGTGCTCTCAAAACATCCCTGGTCTTCCTTACTCCAGGTGTAACAATAGAAGGAATACCCAACTCATCATCAATGCTCTGTTCTGAGCCACTGGATTCACCATCCACATAAGAGTGACCTGCATTCACATCAAACATGGGCTGATCAACCTTCTCTTTTCCTTTTCGTGATACCTGCATACCACTATCTGCATTGCTTTGAGAAGATTCTCCTGATCTCAATCTGCCTGTCCATAGCGAAGAATGTGAACCACTGCTAGAGGATGCTCCAGGTCCACTAATATTTTGTGACTGCTGCTGTGAATTCTGTGCAGCATTACCATTTTGTGCATCTACATCATCAATCACATTTACTGGTTTATACCAGCTACTCATCTCATAAAAAACAACATCTCTGCTCACTGTAAACTTACGAGTAGAAGGGTTATAGCATCTATACCCTTTTTGCTGCAGAGAGTAACCAATAAAGATGCACTTTTCAGCTTTTGGATCCAACTTGGATCTCAACTCATCTGGCACATGTACATAGGCAATGCAACAAAAAATTTTCAAATGAGAAATATCTAGTTTCCTACCAGTATACCTCTCCTGTGGAGTCATTCCATGTATTGCTGCAGTGGGAGTCCTGTTCATTATGTAGACTGCTGTAGCAACTGCTTCAGCCCAATAAAAATCTGGCAAGTCTTTTTCATTGAGCATGGCACGAGATACCTCTCCAATATGCCTGTTTTTCCTTTCTGCAATTCCATTTTGTTGTGGTGTATGACTGCATGAATATTGCTGCTTTATGCCATGCTCCTGTAGGAACCTTGCAAACTCATTTGAGAGGTACTCTCCCCCTCCATCTGACCTTAGGCATTTTATCTGCAGGCCTGTTTCTTTTTCAACCATCGCTTTAAGAGTTTTGAAATGCCCAAAAACTTCACTTTTCTTTTTCATAAAATACACCCAAACTTTTCTGCTATAGTCATCAATAAAACTGACAAAATAATGACAGCCTCCAAGAGATGCAGCTTTAGTTGTCCACACATCAGAGTGGATTAATTCCAATGGCTTCTTACTCTCTTGAACATGTCTAGGAAATGGTTTCCTTGCCCGTTTTCCAAACTGACAGGCTTCACATACCTTATGCATTTCTGCAACCTTGAATTTCGGCAAACCTGCAACAATATTTTGGGCCTGCATTGATTTAAGTCGCTGTACATTAACATGACCAATGCGTTTATGCCAGATATCAATATCTGCAACTACACCGGTCCCATGTGCAAACATTGCTGCACTCAATTCAGGCATGTCTGCATCCAATGTAAACATTCTTCCCTTCTTCTTTCCTTTTGCTATCAAGCGACCTTTATTTTTCATATCCTCAACAAAGCATCCATGAGGATTAAATCTGACCTGCAAGCCCTGTTCAACCATTTGACCAACAGAAACCAGATTCTTGGTGATATTCGAGACATGAAATACATCAGACAGGTATTTATTTTTCCCATCCTGCATAGACAAAGGAATTTTTCCAATCTGCACAATCGGATGTGCAGTATCATCACCAGTCTCCACAAATCCTGGTTTTTCCATTTTTCTTGCATCCTCCATCCATTCTGCATGACCTGTCATGTGGTTTGATGCACCTGAGTCAACATACCACACATCGTTGCTTTCTTCTGCACTTGTCACAGAATTGTTCATGTGCTGCACCATAAACAAATGCTCATTTCTGTCATCACCCTGTCTACTAGAAGATGCATAATTTCCTTGTTGCAGTTTTCCATTCATGATGTCATTCTGCTTTTTATAGCAGTCTTTAGCCATATGACCCATTTTACCACAATAGTAGCATTCAACATTAGTGTTTGCATTTTGGCCTCTTTGCCATCTACCATGACCTCTTTGGCTCCCCCTGCCTCTAGAGTTACCACGTCCTCCTCCATAGGACTGGTTTTCTTGAGTTTGCTGTATATTCTGATTTCTGCCATGGCCTCCAAATTGGCCTCCTCTACCTCTGCCTCTACCTCTTCCAGCATTTGAGTAGAAGACAGCTTCTTTTGAAGTTCCTCCTAAAGAAGATGCACCACCATTTCTCTGCTCCTCAGAAATTAGAAGAGCAATCAACTCCTCAAAATCAGGAAATCTTTCACGGACGGAAATGGATGTTCGGAACTGTGCATAATCCTTTCCTAGACCATTCAAGGTCACGGAAACTAAATCATCATCTTCCACTGGCAACCCAATGGAAGCAAGTGCATCTGCAATCTTCTTCACCTTCATGTGGTAGTCGTTGATGCTCATACTTTCTCTTTGCACATTATGCAACTCTTGCTTGAGCTGCATTTTCCTGGCTTGCGTATTTGTGCTATATATTTTTGACAAAGTATCCCATGCCTCCTTTGGTGTACTTGCATCCTGAATATGCACAATCATAGAGTCTGAAATACTGATAGACAGCCAATACATAACTTTCCTGGCTCTCTCATGCCATGTTTTGAATGCCTGCATTTGCTGTTGATTGGGAACATTAGGAAGAACTGGTTCTTCTTCATTTCCTGCAACAAATTCCCAATATTCTTTTCCCATAAGGAAATTTGTCATTCTAAACTTCCATGCTTGGAAGTTGTTCTTGTCAAGCTTTTTAGTGACAATCTGTGAAAGAGAATCAGACGCCATTACAGAACACTGCAAAAAATTCTGTCACTGTAAAGAACACAGCTTCAGCCTCACAAGGACAAATCTGCAAAACTGACAAAAGTGGTATTTGACCACACAGTCACTTCCTAGTGACGATTTTGCATCAACAGGCAATAGGGATAATTCTGTAACTCCCAATGTCTCTGTGCACAGGCATACAATGCAATTTCTACAGTAAATTTTCACCGACCTGTAGAACAGTGGTTGCACAGCATAAAACTGGGCCTTTTCCTGAGTGCGTGCAGAAAACTTCCGCCTCCAAAACAGGCCCCGAAATGGCCTCAAATCAAAAAAACAAGGTCGCCAAGGGCTAAAGCCCGATCCCGCAGCATATATTGCCCTCTTGCTTCACCGCGAAGGGCGTCTCAACCTGAGACACTGCACTCCTGCACTTTCCGGCTGTGCTACCTGCAGAGATCTGCTCCCAAAACAGAAAATGAAAGCAACACTGCTCCTCTTACCAGAACACCGCGAGCTTGGCTTGCTTTCTTGAGCTCCTTACCACGAACAAGGCTCTGATACCATGTCAAGATTGTGGGAGAGAAGGAAGGAGTCTCACTTGTAGCTTTCTTGCTTGCACAATGGGGGAATACACACAAGGGTGGAGGCTGAAAACAGTTTTCCTCTTCTTAGTTGTGTAAGCCAAAAGAACTCTAATACAAAGAAATAGAAGAACCCTATATATGGGTCTCAAACCAAACTCAACTAACTAAGGTGGCATACTAACTGAGCCACGAACTAGAGTAGATAAGGATAGCTATCATGTAGCTATTATTCATGGGCGGTATACCAACCGCGTCTGCAACTGACAAGACGGTGACATAAATACACAACGGTCACCCTGGCGTATCACGAGTGGAGCTCGATATCTCAACACTTCCACTACCTTGAGTGATAATACCCTGCTTAATGTGGTGCTAAATTGAAAATTGAAGTCAAAGGGCTCGCGATTGTTCTCCCTCTACTCCTAGAATATGAGTTCAGCACTATAGTTTACTAGGAAGCACTCTTTTCTCAGCGGAATGGCTATTGCTAGCATCATTGGTGGTTGCACATTCAGCCTTCTTCAGGTGAGCTCGAGCATTTTCTTTCTCTTATTTTTTAGCATGGCCTTCCTAGCAATAGGGGTGACTATCTATGGTTGCTCCTCTAGTCGAGGGGAAGGAGGTTGTGGGGTTAGCTCCTCCTCTTGTTGTTCCATTTCCAAGCTTGGGCATGCTTCTTCCGCTGGCCTCTCCATTTCATCTTCTGTGCTCCTGTGGCCCCGCTTCCTTAGTGCTTGCTGCTTGTGCTTGGTTGTGAAGCCCTAGTCTCAGGGCCTTGTGAGTGGTTTCCAATTTTTTCCTTACTGATTCAATAGCCTCCTCCTCTTCAGATTGCATGGTGTCTAGGATAGTGTTGAGGAAGGCACGTTTTTGGGCTTCCAAAGTGATTCGTGCGGCCTCTGTCGCCTTACTTTCTACTAACACTCTATTTCCCTTTGCAAGGGCCACATGGCTCACTAGGTCTTTCACTCTTGATTACCCCTTCATCAACCCTTTGTTGCATCTCCTCTAGGCTCTTGTTCTGCCTTCGTACTAGGGCCACTAGGGTCGGTTCTTATGCTCTCCACTTTTCAATTATTGTCTCCTTCTCCTTCTTCAAGCATTCAATCTCTCTCTCTAACCTCCCTTGCTCTTCCATTTCCATCATCAATCTACCCATCAATTCATCTATTTGTTTTTTATGCTCCTCCCCTTCTAGGGCTTTTGTTGCTTCTACTACTATGAGTTGATCCATGGCTTGTTGGATCCTATCCATTTGCCCTATTAGTTCTTCATTTTGCACTATGAGGAGTTTGTATTGCCTTTGCAGGCCTATCAGCCCTTGATGTTCTTCCTTAAGACCCTTCCACCACTTATCATCTTCTCTTTCTTTAGCCTTGAGTTCTGCTTTCGGCTCACTTATTTCTTTTTGGTAGCTTGCCACTTGGCTTGTTTCTCTAGCTGTGAGGTTGCCATGGCCTCTTTTTTAGCCTCCAACTCTACAACGGAAATTTTCCTTTCTTCTTTTGCCCTCTCCAGCTGTGACAAGAGCTCCTAAACATATTCATCGTAGTGTGCAGACAACAGCAGAGTTGTGGGGGGTAGTGGTCGTAGATGCTTCTATTTTCGGCCTTTTGGGGTCTGGTCTAGACTCTGCATCCAGCTACTAGACTTTTTACTCTAGTTACAAGGGTTCCTCTAGTTCCACCTTGAACTATTTCTTTGTTAACTAGAAACTGCACCCAAGCCACAAGGTTGTTGGGATCCACCATGGTAGAAGAGCCTTGGGTGGGCGCAGAGACTAGGGTGGCAGGCACTAGGGTAGGTGGGATGGGGTCAATTAGACCCTTGCCTTTGCCCTCAACTACTGGGGGTGGTATATTCTTGGGTGCTTGGGAGCTTATGCCAAGGCGTTCCTCTGTGTGGGGGATCATGGCTGCTAGCTCTTCCTCCCTTGAAGGCTGCTTCACACTAAGAGGCAAATGGCAAGGGATATGTCTTCTTCTTCCTTTCTCATTCGCTCCTCGGCCTCTCACTCTCTGCTCTCCTCCTCCTTTCTTCTTTGACCTTCCTAGATTCCTCTTTTACTCTTTTTTTCTCCTCCTTTTCCCTTTTCTTTCTCCTTTCTTCAACACTCTTTGACTCACTTTGTGCCCTTAGCAAATCCGCTTTCTCTTTCTTCCTGCTCTCTTTCTTGGCTTTCTTTTGTGGGGTCCTTTTCTTTGACTTTTTGGGAGCTGCTTTCCAGCTAGATGGTGCTTGTTGCTCTCCTTCCTCGTCACTCACTTTTCATTCACTAGAGTACTCCTATTCTAGGCATAAGGATGACCAGTTTGGTGTGTCGCCGACTTCCTCATCTTCTTGTCCTTCCCCCAAGGCTTCTCTAATGATAGCTATCAAGCCCCTCCAAACCCCCATGGTGGAGGTCTTTGACGAAGACAATGAGGACTTTCTAGCTTTGGAGGCCAAGGATTCTCCACCCGCAGGTCCTCCACCTCTGGCCAAGGACTTCAAGCTAGGCCAATGCCATCGTTGGTGTGGACCATCGCTTTGTCCATTCCCAACATGTTGTACACATCTTGTTTTGGTCATCTTTTAACTTTGTTGGGTAGGCCGGTGCCTTTTTCACCAACTCATGGCTCAAGTCAATTCCCACTTGGCAGGATTCATTCTCTTGGTGCACCGTGATAGTGCCGCGGTTCCTGTTGAATGTCTGAAGGACACCTGTGCACTTCTTGTAGTCCACGGCTTGGCCCACCTTTTCCATGTACTTATGTAGCTTACACTACTTCATGATTTTCTTGATGGTTGGCTCTTCCATTACTATGTCTTCCAAATTCAAGACATGCATGAATTTGAATTGGTTGTAGAGCCTTTTTTCCACTGAAAGGCTGTACTTTGCCTGCTCCTCCGAGAATGGTAGCTTGTTGGTTTTCTCTTATCCTGCAATTGTAGATGCCTGTCATGAAGCCATAGCCCACCATTAGTATTCTTCAAATAATTTTTGTAGAAAGGTGAATAAGAGGATTTTTCTTCGAACAATCCATGCATTTCACAAGGATTTCTAACACTTTTACTCAATTATGAGTTGATTTTTTCTTATTTTGGACATAGATTGAGGTTTTATGTTTACACCTTTTATCATTCATCCCTCACATCACTCACTCACACCCTCCCCCCTTAGAGATGAGAAAAATCCTTCCTATGATTAGAGGTTGAAGGGTGGAGACCATTTAGTGCATGCCTATGTGTTTCAGTTTTGCATGAGCCAAGTGTAGAAGGTTGGGTTGTACTCCATTTGAGCATAATGGTCCATGTTGGCAAGTTGAACACTTATGTGGGTGAGGTAAGTGAGGAAATCCCCAAAGTCCATTCAGCTGGCAATGTGTAGCTCCTCCTCGATCAACATACAATCTAAGTAGGAGTGAGTCATGATGTGCTCTTCAAGGGGCCGTTTGCAGATGGTGGTCAACACCTAATAGGAGGTTGGGGCGATATGGGTCATATTTGGAGGTCTTGATTGCATGTCTCTGCTCGGCATTGGTCATGATTTGGTAACCTTCTTCCTCCCATTGGATTTTGAGATCATACCATTGCCATAAGAAGGAGGAGTTAATAGCCAACTGTTTCAACCTTGCCATTTCCTAGTCAATGGCAAAGACCATGCCCCTGGCATAAGATGTGATGAGGCATTGCTTATGTCCTTGTTCACAAGAAATATTGATGTCTATGAGGTTCTCAGCTACCTGGGGCACCTTGATGAACACAAATTATGATTCTTCCCATGAGCAATGTAGCGTTCATACCTCCATTGCTGAAGGTTCATCTAAGAGGCCTAGGTCTAATCGGTCATAGCTTTTAGCAAGTGTGGAAAAAATGTGGCATCCAAATACCGAAATCAACTGACTAAGTCATCCCCTACATTTTCAACTAAATCTACAGCCAAGGTAAGAATCAAACATCATTCATAAAAAAAGGTTTAAGGCCTACTAGAGGCTGGGGTTTGACTGGACTCGACAGCTCAGTGATTGACGTTTGTGTTTTTAGCTGCTTCTTCACAATTTGTGGTTTTACCTCGCATGTGCTAGGCTTGGCTTGGTTGGGGATTTCAACCTTGTGTGTGTTGCCACATGTCTGTGAAGCTTGGGTAGCACTAACAGTGTTGGGTGGGGTTGTATTGGAGTTATCAAGCTGCGGTTTCAATCAATGAACTTGTTGAGGATTGGGGTGGACAGGGTTGTGGACTCTATAGGTTTTGCAGCTTGAGCTTTTTGCAGCCTTAGTGCTTGATCTATCGCGTGGCTTTGCATTGGTGGGTTTGAGGGTCGCATTTGAGTAGTGCTACTGACCAACTTAACTTTAGGCACCCATATCTAGGCATTGCCCTCATAATAGCCTTGCACTTGTAATAAGGTCTTGGGGACCCATTGCGGCTTGCCTATTCGTCGGTGCCTATTGCGAAATCATGGTTGCTTGCTCCTCGGTGGCATTCCTTGATGTTTAGGTACCCACTTGAAATGTGGTTCAAGGGCCTTAGCTTTGATCTCAGATGTGTGCTGACAATGCGGCATGGCAGGTTGTGACAAGTCTCTACCTCCTCCTTAGACTTCGTGGTGGGCTTCTCTATCGATGGCCTCACGAGCCTTGATGAATCCGTGTTGCCCTTACTAAAAGCCATGACTATTCATGCATTGCCGATGTCCAACTAAATGCTCTGTGAGAGTTGTAGTCGACATTACAATGTGCTTGCTTTTTAAATGAGCATCCTAACAGTGATTCTTGGCCAAAAAAATTTGTGTTTGGCAACACATAAAAGATCATGGGTATGCTTTTAGACTCGAAAAAGGAGGCTACTACTTTACACTTCCCTAGAAGGGCATATGATTGACCCCCGAATGGGCTAAGTTTGGCATTGGTAGGTTATAGTTGTAAGTGGCCAATTTGAGTCCAATGATCGTGAGCTGAGATATTGAAATCAGCTCCCTCATCGATCAATGCATTGAAGGTATGTGTTTGTTGGGCAGTGACCGTTATGCGCAGGTATGTGGGTGCCATTGTCTCCTCATCTTCTTCCTCAACTTCCGTTAATGTAGCGACTCAAACTTTCACATGGGGCTCTAACATGGGAGGCTCGTGCAATGGGTGTGTAGGAGGGTAGTACTTCTTTATGTGGCTCCCGTTGATCAAGAAGCCTATGCCCTCTCCCTCGAGGGTGTCAAGCTCTACATTCCCGATCGGCTGATAGTGTGGACTCGAAAAGGTCCCAATCCTCTGAACTTCATCTTCTATTTGTGGCCTTTTATTGAGTACAACAACACTAAGTCACCTTGTTCAAATTCTCATTGCTTGACGTGCTTGTCAAACCAACTCTTGCGATGTGCCTTTTTTCAAATCAATGCATGGGTGGCTAGAAGTCAAGTCTCTGATAAGAGTTTCCGATCAGGTGATCGGTCCATGCCTCCTTTCCATCCCATCTCTCTTGGGTGGCTATTCTCAAGCTCAGGACAAGGAACTCTACAAGTAAAATGGCTTCAGTCCCGTCAGTTAACTTGAAGGGAGTTTGTCCTATCATTGTTTTATAGGCTGTTCGATAGGCCTATAAGGCCCCCATCAGCTTATTGTCCTAGTCACTACGTGAGATAGATAGCACTTTGGTTAGGACGGTCACTAAGATCTTATTATAGTAGACTCAGTCTGACCATTTTCTTAAGGGTAGTAGGGTGAGGATTTTTGATGGATGATTAAAAAGGTTGACAGGAGGTGAGTAATCAATTCATTAATGAAGTGTGTGCCTTGATCACTAACGAGTTCAATGGACAGTCAAATCGTGAGATCACCTACTCCCAAAAGAACTTAGCAAATGGTTCCAACATAGTTTTTCCTTGTGGCTTGTGCTTTTGCCCACTTTGTAAGATAGTTGGTAGTGACAATGATATACTTGGCTTGTGAGTACTGTGCCGCAAGACTAATCGTTCCAATGAAATTAAGTTTCCATTTCTCAAAAGGTTGTCTTGTAATGATTGGGCTAAGCTCCATTTTGTCCTTTGAATGGGTACCTTGGTCCATTGGCACTCATCACAGTGCTTTACAAATCACACTACGTCTTAAAAAAGGGTAGGCCACCATAGTTGAGATTACAGCACCTTGCGGGCTATCGTGTCTCTGCCATTGAAGTGCCCTCCTGCAATTCCACCATGTGCTTCTGCAAGTATGCCATGCATCTCATGTTTGTATACACATCTATGTAGCAAGCTATCATGCCGTAACCTATAGAGTTATCTTGCAATCAATTAATAGGGTTGTATTTTGAGGATGAGTCACCTAAGTCGGGTCTTCTCGATAGGTCTTTTAGGTAGTCCATACTCCACCACTTGGACTACGTTGTCTAACCACCAGTATGGCATCAAGTCAGCTCTAAACAAGTCCATTTTGCTAGATAGGTTAAACAAATGCGCATTCGGCAAGTCCTTCGTGATGCCCTATCTAGCGGCTTCTCTTGTGGTGGGTATGCGAGACATATGGTCAATCATGTAGTGCTACTTCCCTTTGCATACAACCACAAAGAAGTCAAACTCTAGAAGCAGAAGTAACCATTGAGTAATGAGTCCCATAGAGCAGTGTTTGTAAATAAGATAAAGCAAGGCTTGATGGTCAACAAAGAAGACAAAAGGTGTAGCCAAAAGGTAATGCCAAAATTTATTCATAGCAAACACCATGGCTAACCCTTTCCTATCCATGGTGGAGTAGTTCATCTTGGTATCGATAAGTTGTCTATTAGCAAAGCTCATTAGATAGTCTAAATTGTGTTCACCTAACTGGCACAACACAACCCCCACGATAGACTTTGAGGCATCAATATCAACATGGAAGGTTGTGGTCCAGTCTCGGGTTCGTAAGATCGGTGTTGTGGTTAGAGTCTTCTTTAGTTCTTTGTATGTGTGCTAGCATTTCTCGATCCATTCAAATATCACCAACAATTTGTATAGAGGCCTAGCGATTAACGAATAGTTTAACACAAATCGTCTATAGTATCATGTATGGCCAAGGAAGCACTACACTCCCTTGTAGTCGGTTGGTGGTGGAAGATTGACAATAGCCCTGACTTTAGAGAAGTTGGTTGCAATACCATTCTTTGACACCATGTGCCCTAGGATGCATTCGTGCTTCACCCAGAACTGGCATTTCAAGGGATTCAACAATACAATCTACATCTATCAAAGACTTCTCCGAGCTTGCCCAAGTGTACCTTCCAAGTGGAGTGGACACATAGATCGTCGACAAATATCTCTAACCCTTGTCGAAGCATGTCTTTGAAAATGGCACACATGAGCCTTTGAAATGTGTTTGGTACGTTCGTCAACCTGAAGGGCATAACTATGTAGGTGAAAACTCCCCATGCAGTAGCAAAGGCAGTATTGTGCCTATCTTCCGAATATACTTGCACTTAGTTGTATCCAAAGAAGTCATCCAGGAAACTGTAGGCCTCTTTACCAACCACCCTCTTGAGCACGGTAGCAGATAATTGTCTCTCTTTGTGGTAGCATTGACTTTCTTGTAGTTGACGGGATTCATTGGATACGGTTATTGTTGCTTGACCAGCATTGCGCCAGATGTCATTCGGATGTTATGAGTCACTACACTTGGATCTACCCCTCTTAGCTTGTTGAGGGACTAGGCGAATACATCTATGTATTCTCACAAGAGAGCAATGAGAGTTGCCTCCTCTTCCTTGGTCAAGTCGTCGGCCAGAAAAATAGGTCGGCGTGTCTCTCCTTCCTTAGCTAGGTTGACCTCCTTGACTTTGGAAGATCCTTTTATAGGCTCACTTTCTTGCCCTTGTCTTTTGGCCCCTAGCAAGACCACTACCCTCTTGCCCTTCTTAAATCTCATGAATCATTTCAGCAAGTCTTGCGGCTTTCTCTACTCCTTAGCTTGCGGATCTCTAGGTTGTTTCCTCTTTTCCTCCTTCAACCTTCGGTGCCTTAGGTGAACTAGTAGGTCTCTTTTGGTGCGCTTGGTCTTAGGTGGTTGGGGTATCTCAAGGTCACTATCTGAGCTTACCTCTGACTCAGAGTTGAACTCTTTGTCTTCACTAGAAGAGAAAGTCTCTCCAAGGGGTCATATCTCAGATGGTGATTCCATTCTGAGCATGGTGCGGCACTTGGTCTCAGCCAAGACCTACTCATTCATAATCAATAGCTCCTATGTGCTCCAATCAGGTGCAATCACAACCCATTTACGTGACTCCTTTCGCGATTGTGAAGAGGCTCTTTTTTGTGGTTTGGAGTCTATCCATATATGTTCAATCTCATGCCCCTCTGTGTCGTACTCTATTGTGTCAATCTCTTCTCCAATCTCATTATTAGAGAAACAACAGTCTTCATACTCATCGTCAAACTCGTCCTCATGTGACTGTTTGTCATTTCCCACATGTGGTTCCTTGTCGTCGATGGTGGTTAAGTCCCAATTGTACATCAAGTTTAAGTCATGCACCTTGGTCCATTGCCACTTGGGTTCATCCAAGAGGTCTTTGAGTGGTTTAAGATTTGCAGCTGGGTTACCAACTAATTTGTTTGTCACGTACTCTAAGATCTCATGGAGGTCTCATTTTTTGTTAGGGATGTAAAACATGACAAAGGCACGTCACTTATGCGAGCTCCTAAGACATCATGCAAATTGGCACTGAGGGCATGTATTTGAGCTTACTAGCGGCATTAGCAGCTTGCTCATATTCCTCGTTTTCTAAGAGTGGTAGATCGATTGTGGCTAACACATGCATCCAATCTTGCTCATCCTCTTCAAGCAAGGGATATACTTAGTCAGTGGCCCATAATATTTCCTAACCTGAGCATTGCCCTTAAGCATAGGCAAGATGGTGTCTAGGTCGACTGGTGTAGTCTTCCAAGTATCCATCTCCACTCTTGCCACTTCAGTTTGATTGCCTAGGAAGATTAGACCATCGCCCTAGTCTTTTATGACTCATGCATTAAGCATCCAGGGTTGGCCTAACAAGATATTGTAGTCCACTCCTTTCATGACTATAAAGTCCAAAACTCTTGTGATATTTAATGGCCAATTTCTCAACGCTCCAAATGGCTTCACTTTCATTCTGTTAGCCAACATGAAATTGAACCTGGCATCCTCAATAGGCGGGTTACCCCAAGCTTGGAGTACTACATGACTGAGTACACTGACTCCTGCCCCCGTGTCTACAATCCCTTTCCTTGTGGTGTCACCTAGAGCTAGGACCGGTAAGACCGCATGCATTTTAGTGCCTTCCCAAAAAACATTAATATGCAATGATTTGGGCACTGAGTGCACCATTGCTTGGTATTTGCATTACTACATCGTGGTCTTGCAAGTTGACGATAGCTTTCTCCCTCAATCCTTCCACCCACTACTTTAGCTCCTGCCATAGCATCAGCTGCCGCCTAAACAAGTCTCCTAAGCTCAGGTTTACAGGGATGGTTACTAACATTGTGAGAAGATTACTTGCCGCTTGCTTGTCCCCTAATTCTACACTTCTTGGCCCATAGTCTCAATTGGTTTGCTGGACCTTGGCGTTCAGCCTCTATCTAGGTGGCACAATTTGAGGTGCACACGCGCCTCTCAATCATCGTGTGGGAGAGATTGGTGTGCTCACGCTAGAGAGATCATTAACCTCATCCTCCAAGATAGGCTCGGCATCCTTTAGGTGTTCTTGGGATTTTCCTACCTACTCCTTGACCTTTTCCATGGCTTCAAGTTGGTGCTTTGGGTTGGGGTACTCCCCTTAGCACTCCCGTTTTCAACCATCTTTAGGGCGGATGTTTCGTCCTTTGCATCCGTAACTTTCTTTCCGATAGACAGTGTCATTGCACTCTCTATTTTCAACACAACCTTTGCCTCACTTCTCTTCTTTCTTTGCCTATGACTTTTCTTTCTGATTGAGGTTACATCCAAGTTGCTAGGCCCTGGCAATGATATGCATGCATGCCTCGTCTATGCACAGGTCATGACATGCAACGGGATGGGTGTGGCCTCCCTGTTGTCTATCTCAATGCCGAACAGTGGTGGAATTGATGGGACAATAGTCAAACTAGAGGATGGCTTCCGCCTAGGGCAATTGGCAAAGAGGTGAGTGATTCCACACTCAGTGCATCAGAGATCAGCCTTATCTCGATTAGCTTGCCTCCTCTCAGGGCAGCACAAAGAGATGTGTCCTAGGTGACCACAAATCCAACAAGAAATCGGTTCTTGGGTCTGCCCTCCTAAGCCTCTGCCTCTCCTCCTTCCTAATGCCATCACCGAAACTCGTCAATAGTCCATGAGGACTAGATTGCCCTCTTCATCGTATGAGACATAAGAGTTCACATAGGGCTCCTCATCATTAGACTCCTCCATGTAGTGGACTGGAGCATCCCTTAGTGGATGGGTTATGTAGGGTCCATGTAACGTAGGTATGCTTGTGGGATTGATCTCTATCATAGGGATGGCTGGCTTTGTATCGTTAGGTGGTGGGAGGGCCAATGGGGCTCTTCTCCTGAAGAAATTTAGAGGTCTATTCCCTAGGTAAGGCTAGTTGTAAGGTTGTGAATATGGGAGTCTCCGTGGTAATCTTTAGTGCATGGCCTCTTAAATGAACCTACCGCAATTGGCACAAGGTCGATCTTGGATCCTTACACTCAGTTGAAAGGTGGTTTCCATCACAATACACACATTGGACATGGGACCACGTAGGCCTTCTCATCATCTCCTCATATAGCTTAGCCAACTCTAGCTTCATGTCTGCCAACTCTTGGCTCTTATCGGCATTCTTTCCTTTGTCTTGGATGCCTTGGCTAGATTCCTCACTAGCAATCACAGTTCTTCATGAGGTTCTAGGAGCAGTGATGTCTCTCAAGTTGTGGATCTTGAGCTCCTCTCTTTGAACAAATCATCCACTCATATGGCTTCTTCGAAGACCCTAGCTAGCACGTCCCTTTGCAAGGTTGAGTTGCTCACTAAAAAGCTATTCACTTCAGATTCCACTAATGAACACAATGGAGACCGCTCATTTGCTAGGTCTCTCTGCGGCGGCTAGGATTCTCTTGAAAAGACTCCACACATGGTTGACATAGTCTCAGACATCCTCCTTGTCCTTCTTCTTGACATTCATCAATCTAATCATGCGGTTGTCAGAGTATCTCGCCGCCTCCCAAAACCTCTTGATAAGAAGAGACTCTTGAGGGTGGTAAAGACATTGCGTTCAACAATTGTCCAAATTGGTGTACAACATCCGTCCTTTATCGCCTATGTTAGATATGATCAATGCCCCACCCTCATTAGGTGCTACCAATGATCCATGATGCTCAAAGTTGTAAGGCCCCCATTATGAGGAGAAGCCAAATGTGAGCCCGGACATTGGTTGAGTCCTGACTTGTATATCAAATGAGGTCTATGTGACCAGATGGCAAAAAGGTAACCATTGTGGGTCTAATCTTTGGGTTAGACAGAGTGGTTAAGTTGGTAGCAACTCGAGGCACATTGCATCGAGTTGTGGTGTAAGGGAGTTAAAAGGGGCCCCTATTGTGGGGTCTGGGGGCCGCGGAAGCGGCCCCTGGCTGGGGGGTCCCAGGGGGGCCAGCGGCCCCCCTGGCAGGGGTCTGGGGGCAGCGCCCCGGCTCGATGGTAAAGGGAATATTCCTTGGAATGTTCCCTGGCCGACTAGTGGAGGGTCATATGGTAGGTCAGTCAACAGGCCGACCTAACGACCTTCGCGGGCTATAAAAGCTAAACCCCTTCGCAGCCATCTCTCACTCATCTTTCACCCAGTCAAAGTTGTTGTTCCAGCTAGTGTTAAGCTCTTCACCTATCTTCTGTCTAGATCCCCATCTAAGCTTCACACAGTGGAAGCGCATGGGTGGACAGAGCCATCTTTGTATCAGTTGTTTGGAGTTAAAGAATTTACTGATTCTCCTCTTATCTGTTGTGTACTCTCTATCTCTTTCTCAGATTCTGTTCGCTGTGCCGTGTAATATTTTACATGGTATCAGAGCCTAGGGGGCTCTAGAGATCGAAGAGTGTGCAAGACGCAAAGGCTTCAACAGCAAGGAGAAACTATGTCGACTTCTGGAAGCGGTTCTAGCGCATCAGGAAGCGGTGCAGGAGGTGGTGTTGCTGTACTGGCTATTCAAACACTGAGGATTCGTCCACCAACCTTCAGCGAAGGCAAGTTAGATGGTACAAACTACACCTTGTGGAAGTTCAAAATTACAACTATCCTTGATTCTTATGAGCTTCTGGAGACTGTGCTGGGTACTGACGCAGAACCACAGCCTACCCCCGACCCATCAAATCCTAGTGTGATGATTCCTCCGAATGTAGATCTTCTACGAGCTTGGAAACGAAGGAATACAGATGCATTGTGTGCCTTATTTACAAGCTATTCTGACAGTGTTTTGACTTTGATTCAGCATACAACCAAAGCATTAGAGGCTTGGAATGTACTAAGGAGTCAGTATGAAACACGAAACCAAACAAGGATTCAAAACTTGGAGAATCAACTAGCAACGGAGAAGTTTGCTGAAGGAGAGACGGTTGAAGCATTCATCACTCGGATTAAGAATCTGTGCGACCAGATGGCTGGCACTGGGATACAAAAGACTAGTGAAGAGCTAGCTCGGAGGTGTCTTCGGATTTGTCCACAAAAGTTTGATGGACTAGTAACTGCCCTTAATACTCAGGTGAGACCTCAAGCTTTGACTTTTGAGGAGTTTTGTGCATTATTAATGGAGGAGGAGTTGAGGCGGAAAGCCCGAGAAGGAAGCAACAATGGAGATGTTGCATTCTCTGCCAATGCAAAAGGCAAAGGTGGTTCCTCCACCAAAAATGATGGTGACAAAAAGAAGAAGGGCGGCAAGAAGAAGTTTCAAGGAGAGTGCTTCTACTGCAAGAAGAAAGGACATGAAATTGCAGATTGTCGTGTCAAGAAGGCAGATGAAAAGAATGGTACCCTTAAAAGTAAAGGGAAAGAGACAGCCAATACGGCTGAAGCAGAGTTGGAATTATTCATGGCGACCATTGAGGAAGTGTGCTCCTCGGCGCCAAAAGAATCTACCACTGACTCATGGGTGTTGGATAGTGGGGCCTCCCGTCACATGACCAACAAGAAAGGTCCATACAGTTCTATGCAGCCTCTACATCAAACCATCACTGTGATGGTTGGAAATGATGCTAAATGCCCTACTGCAGGCACAGGTACTATTTCTTTTGTTGCTGCAAATGGTGAAGTCAAAAAGCTTTCAAATGTATTGTATGTTCTCGAAATCAGGAGAAATCTATTATCAGTTTGATCTTGGTCATGAAGTGAGGTTCAAGAAGACAGGTGCAGAAATTATTGATAGTGCTGGCATAATTGTTGGCAAAGGAGAAAGAAGGAACAACCTGTATGAGCTAAGTGCTCTTACAGCCACCGCTGGAGTGGGCACAAGTAAGCTTTGGCATGAAAGGTTTGGAGACCCATCGGATTTGCAGTATTGAAGCAGATGCAAAAGCAAGGTATGGTTGCTCACCTACCTACAATAACTGAATTGAAGGAACCATGTGAAGCTTGTATGATGGGCAAGCAACAGAGAAAGGCATTTCCACAAGAAAGCAAGAATAGAGCACAGGCTCCTCTAGAGTTGGTACATGCTGACTTGTGTGGTAAGATGCCTACACAGGCCTTGGGGGGATCTTATTTTATGTTGATTGTCGACGACTACAATAGGAAGATGTGGGTGTACTTCCTTCGTGATAAGGCTCAAGCTTTTGGTAAGTTTAAAGAATGGCTAATACTTGTTGAGAATGAAACAGGGAAAAGTGTGAAGAAATTTAGAACAAATGGTGGTGGTGAGTTCAACTCAAAGGAGTTTGAAGGCTTTTGCAAGAGCAAAGGGATCAAGTGTCAATTGACGACGCCTCACACACCTCAGCAGAACGGTGTTGTGGAACGCAGGAATCACACCATTGTGGAGATGCCAAGATGCATGCTAAAGGGCAAGGGATTGCCTAACCATTTTTGGGCCGAAGCTGTTAATACTGCAGTCTACATTCTAAATCCGAGCTATACAAAGGCTCTCAAGGAAAAAACACCTCATGAGGCTTACACTGGTAAGAAACCATCTGTCTCACATTTCAGAATTTTTGGATGTGAATGCTATGCACATGTTCCAGATGAGAAGAGAAACAAGTTACAACCAAAAAGCAGAAAATGTATCTTCTTGGGTTATAGTGATGAGCAAAAGGCTTACAAGTTATATGACCAAGAGGCAAAGAAGATCATCGCGAGTCGTGATGTGGTTTTCAAGGAGGAGCCGCATACAGTGGAGGAGGAGAAGGCAAGTTCTTCCACTTTATCATCAAGCGAAGAAGTAGTCCACTATGAACCTGTCCCGAGAGCTATCCCTATCCTTAAGGAGGAGGAAGCATCATCTTCAGATGATGAGGAAAAAGTTCACCAACCTGACATCACCCCACCGGAAAGGCCATTGCCGCGCTGGGTGAAGCAGCTCTATGACCACAATAATCCTATGCCTGCATCTGTTGAGGAGAAGGCAAACGGACCAATGAGATCTCAGAGAATAGAGGAGCAAAGGAGGGCTTCTGCTCACATAGTCAATATGGCCTTGATGGTTGAGATTATGAGAGAAGTAAAGGAGCCAATTGACTTAGAAGAAGCACTTGCAGATCCATCATGGAAGGCTGCTATGCAAGCGGAGTATGATAGCATAATGAAGAATGACACTTGGGAGCTAGTGGATCGACCAACAAAGCGGAAGGTTATTGGCACCAAGTGGATCTGGAAGGTCAAGTACAAGGCTGATGGTACCTTAGAAAAGTACAAAGCTAGACTGGTTGCCCAAGGATTTTCACAAGTTGAAGGGTTTGATTTTCAAGAGTCATTTTTCCCCACTGCCAGAATGACCACTATTCGCACGGTACTTGCAGTGGCTGCCCACAAGAAGTGGCCAGTGTACCAAATGGATGTTAAGTCAGCGTTCTTAAATGGTGACCTCAAGGAGGAGGTGTACGTGGCTCACCCACCAGGGTTTGAGGCCCCCCATTCTGAGAACAAAGTGTGTAAGCTGAAGAAGGCATTGTATGGGCTGAAACAAGCCCCCAGAGCATGGTACCAGCGGATAGATAGGTTCTTTTTAAACCTAAACTTCAAAAGATGTGCCTCAGATGCTAACTTGTATGTTTACAGGGATGGTAAAAAGTCTGTAGTGATTGTCCTATATGTGGACGACCTTCTTATTACAGGTGACTATGAAGATATGATCAACCAAACTCGTAAGGCTTTGAGTTCTGAGTTTGAAATGACAGACTTAGGCTTGCTGCACTATTGTTTGGGGATTGAAGTCTGGCAAGAGCCAGGAAAGATCTTCATCTCTCAGAAGAAGTATGCATGGGAGATCTTGAAGGCATTTGGCATGACCGAGTGCAAGGAGATAGCTACACCTATAGAGGTGAATGCAAAGTTATCCGTCGAGGATACATCAGCACTAGCAGACATTGGGAGGTATAGGAGGTTGGTCTGATCTACTTGTGTAACACCAGACCAGATATCAGTTTTGTTGTTGGTGTTTTGAGCAGGTTCTCAAACAAACCTCATGAGAGTCATTGGAAGGCTGGGATGCGGGTGCTTAGATACTTGAAGGAAACTCTTTACTATTGTATCACATACAGTTTCGGAACTTCTCTTGTGGGGAACTGTGACTTAGATTGGGTAGGAGACAGTGATTCCAAGAAGTCAGTTTCTGGTTATTGTTTCTCTTTGGGTTCAGGAATTTTCACCTGGATTAGTAAGAAGCAGCCACCAACAGTGGCATTGTCTTCTACCGAAGCAGAGTACAAGGCAGCTTGTTTTGCTGCATGTGAAACAGTATGGTTGAGAAGGATTCTATGGCATATGGGAGTGCAGGATGAAGAACCAACTGTGCTGAGATGTGACAATCAGAGTTGCATCGCCATTGCCAAAAATCCAGTGTTTCATGCACGCACCAAGCATATAGAGATCCAATATCACTATGTGCGTGATTTGATAGAGGATGGGATAGTGGAACTGGTCTACTGTCCAACAGAGGAGAATGGAGCAGATATCTTCACCAAAGCACTTACGAAGGATCTGCTTCAAGTTCATCTTCAGAGACTCGGCATTGGGCCGAGGAGATAGTTCACCTATGGGTAGACATTGAGGGGGAGTGTTAGATATGATCAATGCCCCACCCTCATTAGGTGCTACCAATGATCCATGGTGCTCGAAGTTGTAAGGCCCCCATTATGAGGAGAAGCCAAATGTGAGCCCGGACATTGGTTGAGTCCTGACTTGTATATCAGATGAGTTCTATGTGACCGGATGGCAAAAAGGTGACCATTGTGGGTCTAATCTTTGGGTTAGACAGAGCAGTTAAGCTGGTAGCAACTCGAGGCGCATTGCATCGAGTTGTGGTGTAAGGGAGTTAAAAGGGACCCCTATTGTGGGGTCCGGGGGCCGCGGAAGCGGCCCCTGGCTGGGGGGGTCCCAGGGGGGCCAACGGCCCCCCTGGCGGGGGTCTGGGGGCAGTGCCCCCGACTCGATGGTAAAGGGAATATTCCTTGGAATATTCCCTGGCCGACTAGTGGAGGGTCATATGGTAGGTCGGTCAACAGGCCACGGTCAACAGGCCACGGTCAACAGGCCGACCTAACGACCTTCGCGGGCTATAAAAGCTAAACACTTTCGCAGCCATCTCTCACTCATCTTTCACCCAGTCAGAGTTGTTGTTCCAGCTAGCCTTAAGCTCTTCACCTATCTTCTGTCTAGATCGCCATCTAAGCTTCACACAGTGGAAGCGCACGAGTGGACAGAGCCATCTTTGTATCAGTTGTTTGGAGTTAAAGAATTTACTGATTCTCCTCTTATCTGTTGTGTACTCTCTATCTCTTTCTCAGATTCTGTTCGCTGCGCCGTGTAATATTTTACAGCCTAAGCATAGGCCAAAAGCTTGTGAGGGCTGGGCAAGATCCTTGAGGACGTTAGCCTCACAGACCTGCTGAAACTACTATACAAAACTATATGGGCCATTGCTTGTTGTCTAGTTGTTTTAGAACTACAAGGATTCGCGATTGGTTCTTGGAGCCCTGGTTAACTCCTAATCCTGCCAGCACTGATGCTGTTAGTGCTGCAATGCTTTGCTCCACCAACGTGTTGTCTATCAGCCACTTCATGAGAAGTTCGCTCAGCGTTAAGTTTGCCTCTAGTGCTCTCTCCCTTTTTGTATTTAGTCCTATTCGTTTTCTATTTGCTAGGGCTAGCACGCACTAGACTTCTTGCATTTCTATGTGTTGAAATGCTGAAATGGCCTGCTTTTTTGGTTGATTTTTGTTATTTTTGTGGGCTGAATGGTTGATTTTACATGATGATTGATTGGTTTGAAAGTGGTTTGAGAGTTTTTTAGATAGGATGGAATGGTTTTGATAAGCT
This sequence comes from Lygodium microphyllum, assembly GCF_053477565.2. NCBI lineage: Eukaryota > Viridiplantae > Streptophyta > Polypodiopsida > Schizaeales > Lygodiaceae > Lygodium > Lygodium microphyllum. The sequence goes on along the minus strand of NC_141149.1, from coordinate 112,407,141 downwards.
CATGATGTTTTTTAGTACAGATATGTGGTTCTGTGAGGTTCTGTTGTTTTGTTGATTTCCGAATAGTGTCTGATGAGGGTGTAGTATAGAAAAAAAATTAGCCTTGTAAAGAGATGAATGCAAGTTCAAAAGAGCTCAAATAAGTGGAAGAAGTAGCTAGTGAAGACTCAAGAGAAGACTAGAGTGAAGTGACAATGATGAGCTATGAAGAGTCACTATAGTGGCTCTGGTGACCTTTCATATCAGACATACCTCTTGGGAGGGGTATTCATGACCAAAGAAGGTTTTTTGTAAGTGATTATTGAGTATTGTAGAGAGGAGATTATATACTATTGAGAGAGAGAGTGAGAGAGAGAGAGTCAAAGATAACCAATTATATGCAAGACAATGCATCTACCTATGAGACATTGTGAGAGAAAGCTATGGAATCTTTGAAGTTGAATCATATGTGATATCTTTCCATTCAAAGTGGTGTATTATCTTGTGTTTTTGTGGTCTATCAAAGAATTCTATGAAGAATATGAAGAGCATAATCAATTTTGTTAAAGTTAAAGCCGTGGGAGAATTGTTTCTATGATGTTGCGTGAAGATTTATTGTTCTTGGTGTTGTTGCAACTACTCCATAAGCAGAAAGCAACACATCAACTAAGCTGGAAGACTAACCCATTGCACAAGTGGCCAAAAGACACCCCACTAACCAGCCCAGAAAGTAGGCATCAGTAGCTAAGTTATCCAATCCAACCAAACCCCAACCTCCCACAAGCCTTACACCCTCCTGTGAGCGAAGATCAATCCTTACTTTGGCCTCACACCTAGCCGAAAATATGGGGGAAGACTTGGTCACCTGTATCAAATGCTTCAAAGCCACCTTCACCACATTTGCTAAAAGCTACGAACGGTTGGATTTAGGCCTCCTCGACGAGCCACTAGCAAAACAAATGTACGCTCCTTGCCATGCACTTGGGAGGAATATGAATTCATGTTCAACAAGATTCCCAACGTGGCCGAGGACTTGATTGTCAATAAGATTTCTTAAGAGAAAGCTCTCAAACAAACCTTCACATTTCATTGTAAAGATATTCGATTAGATTGTGGAGGAAGCTTGTGATGACTAAAGGAAATATAGCCTCGGGCTAATCACCTCCTATAGCAAAGCAAAGTCTTTGCAACAATCTAGGAACTAGAAGTGCTGAAACAGTTAGCTAACTCTAACTCTTCCTTTCTATGAGAATGGCTCTCCATCTCCAATGGGAACAAGAGGGCTACCAAATTATGACCAACACCGAGCAAAGACATGCAATCAAAACATCTGAGTATAATCCAAGCTATGTGGCTACTACCTTGTTTAGATTATTGGCCATCATGTGTAATTGATATTTAAAAGAGCATGTTACAGCCCATCCCTATTTGGATCGAATCTTGACTGAGGAAGAACTATGTAGCACTAGCAAAATGAACTCTGGTGACTTCCTAACTGATGTTGTGACCTACATTACACATGTAGGCATTAGGCCTCAAGACATGGACTGTCACACCAACTTAGAGTATAACCCATAGTTCTATGCTTGGATCATAAAGAAATGAAGCACAACAAGCATGTGCTTAACACCCTTAACCCTTCATCCTCCAATCCTAGGAAGGATCTTCATCAAACCCGAGGGCAGGGTAAGAAAACATGACTTGAACTTCAGAACTTCAAACCGCCGAACTTCAAAAGAAAAAAATGATGGATAAAGTGAACTTGTACTTGAGGAAAAAAATTTATGGAATTCGTGCTTGGAATGTGTGGACTACTTGATGGTTAATTAAAACCAATTCAATTCCATACTGGAACATCACACCATTCCATAGTGTTTGTTCATAATCTTTTTCTCTTCATCCAAAATGTACTCTCAAATGAACTAATTGTAAGCTATTGTGCCATAGCAGAAACTCAAGATGATAGGAAAACTTCTCTTCTTGGAGGAAGAGCACAATAGGTACCGATTGGCCACTAAGACACAAGTCTACAACCAACTTAAATACTGCACCGTTAGTAATTTGGAAGAGCTAGTGACCAAGGAAGATGTGGTGAAGCAAATGGTTGATCAATGCAACCTCCACAAATATGTAGAGAAGGTTAGCCAAAAAATCAACCACGGTAGATGCACTAAGTTCATGATATCTTTCGATGCAAGCAAGAATAGTGGTACAATAACCCTCATGCAAGGAGCCTCACCCAAAAGGATAGAAGTTGCACTTAGTCCTGAAATAGTGGAGAATGCATTAGGTTTGGCAAACACACAAGGAAAGAGACCAAAGAGGGATGTTTACGGCATGCTAAAGATGTTGAAGACAAAGGTGCACACCAATGATGGGATTAGTTTAGCAAACATCCCTGACCCAACCATCTCGTTACAGGCAAAGATGGTGCATGCCCTTTTCTCTAGTCACCAATACAACGCACTCATGACCCAGATACAAGTACCTATGCTTGAAAGCATTGTAGTAGGGGCCCTAGATGAAGTAAATTTGAATTCCTATGTCCATAAAACAATTGAATCATTAGCCAAGGCATTGTCATCAAGCCAAAGACCTACACGAGATGAGTCATTAGCCACCACAACTGAATTGGATAGAAAAACGCTTGCATTGAAAGCATCCATGATAGGGTTTGGAGGGGTGCTAACGGCCATCATCCAAGAAGTCATGGGAGAGATAGAAAGAGAAGAAGAAGTAGGGGAGACACCAAAGAGAGCTCCTATTCAAGAGCAACACCACTCCCTGGTCACAAGAAGCCCATCAATGTCTCTAAAAATAGGAAATGTGGGAGACAAAGAAGCTATCAAGCTACAGAAAGAAGAAGCAGAGCGAGATACAAGGAAAAAAGAATCTCAACTCCAAGAACACTATGGTAGCAAAAGGATTCAAGTGAAAATGACCATTAGTGAGCAAGGTGAGGAGGGTTATGTCCCATCAAGCAAGGAGAGAAGGGAAAAATCATGCTGAAAATCCTAAGTAAGAAGAAGGAAACTACAACAAAAGAGGACAAAGCTTAGAAGCTACACACAAAAAATCAAAAAAACTAGAGGAGTAACAAAAGAAGAAGTAGGCAAAAGAGGATAAACACGTACAAAAGGTAGAAAAAGAGTCTAGAAGGTTGAAAGAAGAACGAAGGAAGAAGCAACAAGAGGAGAAGAAAAGAGTAAAGGGAGAAGATAATGAGCAAATGGCTCTTGCCCTCAGATGGTCAGTGGAGCCAACCTCCCAATCAAAAGATTTGGTAAGGATGAGCCTAGAAGATGCACCAGGCACCAATGCCGCAACACCAAAAGCAGCTCAAGGATCTACAATGGCAGGCAAAGGGAAGGCTCCATTAGACCCACCACCACCCGTCATGGTTACCACCACATAGGAAACCATGCACACAATGGTGAACCAAAGCAATGTGGTGGCATGGGTGCAGCAACTTGGCCCGGCACCAAGTTGAGGAGCCCCAATGCCAACCAGAGACAAAGAGGCATGCTTTGCTGTAGATGCAAAGTCAAGAAAAGACCCAAAGAAGGCCATAGTAGAAGCCTCAACTATGTCCATACCCTCGAACATGCCAAGGTCAGCAAAGTATGATGAATACATCCAATAGCTACTAGGCCAACTGAAAAATGTGAAAGAAGAGAGGAAGGCTGTGTTGGTAGAGTTGGAAACGGAAAGATATGCATTCTTGGCTTACCAGCTTGAAAAAACACGACAAATAGCCACCCAACAGAGGTAAATAAGTGACCTAAGGAAGGATTTGGAAGTCAAGAAGGGACTGGAAGGGACAAAGGAGGAGAAGGATATAAAAGAGCCCCAAGGTGAGGAAAGAGGAGAATAGATGATGCTAGAGGAGGAATTTGCAATCCTCCTGCAACAAAACAAGGAGTTGTAAGAATACCTCAAGCAACTGAGGAAAATTGGAGATGAGCTCACCAAGGAGCTGGAAAGAGTAAAGACCCAAGCCTATGCAAAGTTCCATAAGGAAAAATGTTGGGATATAAAGGCCCGGTAACCTCTGTGTATAAAGTACACACACATTGTACATGTGAACGCACCCTTTACTTGCCCTAAGTATAAATACATTTTATTCTTTGTGTACCAACACATTGTTGGTACACTCTTATCTTCTCGTACTTTCACTCTGTTCACACTCTCTCCAGTCGTCATACTCATACGCCCCTGTTCGAACTCAAACTAGTTGAGCTGTGGCATGTCAGTCCAACAACTGGTATCAGAGCTTACAATACAAGATCATCAGGTCGTGCAGGTGCTCGCAACAGGCGTGCAGTCGGCTAGAGTTCCTGTCCAGCCTAGTTCGTGACCAGAATGGAGTCAAGTGACCACGCTACTGAGTAAGCATAACCAGTCTGCACTAGGCATACACGACATAATGTGCGATAGGTCGACAGTGGGTCAACAAACCCCTTCCCCAAGTCCAACAATAGGTGGCATCTCGGCGGGCAATACGTGAGGCGTCAGTCACACGAGACGAGGCGGGCAGTTTTGACGGGTAGATGTGGCACGATGGGGGTCAACGGACCCCCTCCCCCCGTTAGTTCCTTCATGTTTGTTTTTTCAAAACAAATCAAATTTTCTCTAATCCCCTCATTAGCCTTGGCGGGTCTTCACATACTAGAGGCACATCTTCAAAATCTGTGCAAATTGAGCCACAGAATTTAGGGCTTTTCTCAAATTTGGCATCATTCATGCCTGTCAGTGACTTTTGAGTCAGAAATTGCAGACATCGTGTGGGGTGACCTCAATTAAATTGAAGATTTTGCAAATTTTGTCAAAATGTTTCCTTTCTTGGGTAAAATTTCCTAACATTAGATCCCAGAAATTTGGGCCTTTTCATGTATTAGCAAAGCTTTACTCAACTGGGTTAGATTGGCTAACATTCATGCAATTTTGGACTTGAAATTTTGGGGATTTGCACAGAATTTGGTAAATTTCTGCATTTTTTGCCTGTGCAGGGCTGGTTAATGTATAAACAATTGAGATTCATTTCTGGTTGAGGAAAAATAGTAGGGTATTTTGCTGGTTCAGCTTGTGCTTCCGCATATTAGTGCATTTACTCTTGTGTTCGTGATAAAATGGCTACAACTTCTTCCAGTTGAGACATCAAGAGTTTGATGGAGACTAAACAGTTTGATGGTCATCGATTTGACCTTTGGAAAGACCGTATGCAAGGCATTTTGTTCATGAAGGATTGTGAAGATGCTTTGTAGAAAGATAAACCCATACTAATGTCTAATGCAGATTGGGCCAGAGTGAATAAAAAGGTTGTGGCTTACATAAAGATGGGTGTCACTGATGACATTCTGACAGACATTAAGGGTTTAGACACAGGTTATGCAATATGGGAGAAGCTGAAAACTACTTATGAGATCACCACACCTGTTAATCAGGTGCATTTAATGCACAAGTTGGTGAATATGCAACTAGGTGAGTCAAAGCCTGCAGCAGCTGAGCACTTGAGTGCATTTACAGGGATTCTAAATCATCTCAAAGATGCAAACTTGGACTTTGATGATAAGTTGAGGGTGATTTTTTTTATCACGACACTGCCAGACTCGTGGGAAACCTTGGTGGTTTCACTTAGCAATAACCCCAATCTCTCATATTATGGGGTGAGGGGTTCTATCTTGAATGAAGAAATTAGACGTATGTCTAGTGGAAAAGGCAGCAACTCAGCTTATAATGTAAGAGGCAGGGCTGAAAAGAAAAATGCATATGTAGGGCAAAGAAATAGGAGCAAGAGTAAAGGAAAGGATAAGAGTGACATCACTTGCTATCATTGTGGTCAGAAGGGCCACAAGAAACCTGACTGCAGGTACTACAAGAAGGAACAAGAGAGAAAGAAGAATGCAGGAGATAAAAAGAAGAAGGAAGAAAAGGCAGATGCATTGGAGAAATCCAAAGGCAAAGAAAAGGCCAATGTGGCCTCCAGTGTGGTCATAGAGGAGCTTTCATATACAGAGGCTGGTGTGTTATGTGCAGTTGATTATGATGCCCTTGTATATCACATGCAGGATATGCAAATTACCAAGGCTGATGTGATTCATGCACTCTTGTTAGTTGATGATGGTGTCACTCAGACTTGGATTGTAGACTCTGGTGCCTCTTTCCATGTAACTCATTGCTTGGAGTGTTTTGCTATGTTTAATGTAGGCAGTTATGGAAAGGTGTACCTTGGAAATAACCATGCTTGCAGCATTGATGGGATTGGCACCGTACACTTGTCTTTAGACAATGGTCAAGAACTTGTGTTGAAAGATGTCAGATATGTGCCTGGCAATAAAAAGAGTTTGCTATCTGTTGGTCAGCTTGACTTGCATGGCTACACCACACTGTTTGGTGGTCGTTTGTGGAAAGTAAAAAAGGGTTCCATGCTGATTGCAAACGGAACCAAGAAGGGCACATTGTATTGTTTGCATTGTAAAGCCTTGAATGGCAAGTTTCTTGCAGTTGCTGAAATTTGTAGCCACTTGGAGTTATGGCATAAGAGATTAGGCCATATGAGCCAAAAAGGACTTGATGTTCTTACCTCTCTGAAGAGGGTTGATGGAAAAGGCTCTAAACTTGATTTTTGTAATGAGTGACAATTTGGAAAGCAAATAAAAATTTCATTTTACTCTGGTGTCTCTCATAAGTCCAATGTCTTGGACTTAGTACATTCTGATGTATGCCCGTGAAATCATTGGGTGCTGCTGCATATTTTATCTCCTTTATTGATGATTGTTCCAATAAGATTTGGGTATACTTGCTGAAAAAGAAAAGTGAAGTGTTTGCTGTTTTTAAAACTTTTCATGCATTTGTGACCACTCAGATAGATAGAAAGTTGAAATGCTTGAGAATTGATTGAATTTAATTCATTTTGTGACTTACAATGTATTAAGAGGGAGCTTACAGCCCCTTATAGTCCTTCTTCAAATGGGGTGATTGAAAGATATAATAGGACTTTATGTGAAAGAGTGCAGTGAATGCTATCCACTGACAATCTCCCTCATGCATTTTGGGGAGAGGCACTCAAAACCGCGGTTCACATTTGCAACCGCTCTCCAAATAGGTCCTTAAATAATGGCATCCCTGAGGAGGTTTGGTCTAGCAAATTAGCCTCATATGACCATCTACGTATATTTGGCTGTGATGCTTTTGTACATGTTAGGGATGAGCTGAGGAACAAACTTGACCCAAAATCCACCAAAGGCATTTTCATGGGCTATGGTGATGAGGGTGAATTTGGCCTACAGAGTGTGGTTACCTCAATCCAAGAAAATTATTCGCAGTCATAATGTTGTGTTTAATGAGGCAAAATTGCTGAAAGGCTCTTTAGCCTCTAATGAAGATCTGAAAACAGTGAAATTTCAGAGTTTACAACCACCCATAACTTCAAAAAATGAGCCTCAAGGTGCTATACCACAGGCTGAAATTGATGATCAGTCGGTTACTTTTGAGCCAGATGACGATGGACAACAAATAGAAGCACAAGGAGGTCATGGACAGCAAGATAGGCTTGCTGATTAAGAAAATGCAGTTGCTGGAAATGAAAATGAAGGTGCTGTACAGCATGAACAACATGCTGAAAATGGTCTATAGCACCAAATGAATGCTAAAAATAATATACCTCCTGATGTAGACCCAATTCCTGACAATGTTGATCATTGGGTACGTAGGTCTACACGCGTAAGAAGGCAACCACATAGGTTTGACCACTCTTTGCATTATATGATGCTTACAGATGAGGGTGAGCTTCTTACATACAAAGAGACCAAGTCATGTGAGTTCAGCAGCAGTAAGTGGGAGCTAGCTATGCAGGAAGAGATTAAATCTCTATATGCAAATTATACTTGGGATCTTGTGTCATTACCAAAGGGAAGGAAGTCACTTCCAAACAAATGGGTGTACAAAGTCAAGACAATTAATGGAAAACCCAAGTACAAGGTCCTTATCTCAAGCTTAACAAAGCCAATAGCCCGAAAGATGACGTGGAAGAAAATGCTATGAAGGGAGTTCCTTATGCATCAGCTTGTGGCTCTCTTATGTATGCTATGGTTGCTACTCGTCCAGATATTGCTCATGCAGTAGGAGTTGTTAGCAGGTTTATGTCAAATCCTGGCAAAGCACATTGGGAGGCTGTCAAGTGTATTCTTCGATACCTTAAGGGTACACAAAGAAAAAGTATTTTCTATGGGCAGGATTCACTTAGTTTTCAAGGTTATTATGATGCAGACATGGCAGGTGACTTGGACACTCGTAGGTCCACCAGCATGTATGTCTTTATAGTTGTTGGTGGGGTTGTTTCTTGGTGTTCCAAGTTACAAACCATTGTTGCACTGAGTACCACTAAAGTTGAATACATATCTATTGTGTACTGAGTAAACAGCTCAATCATCTAAGGAAGCTATATGATTGAGTAAACTTGCAGATGATCTCGGCATGTCTATGGGTACTACAGTTTTGGGATGTGATAGCCAGAGTGCAGTGTATCTGGCTAAGAATGCCATGTATCATTCATGCACAAAGCATATAGATGTGTGATGTCACTTCATCAGACAGATTCTGGAAGATGGTCAAATCACATTGACCAAGATTAAAACACAAGATAACCCTGCAAATGTTCTCACTAAAAGTCTAAGTAGAGCTCAACACGAGCATTGCATTCGACTGCTAGGAGTTGGGTAGCTAGAGGTTCATATCGGACCTTTAAGTGGGAGGTTGTTGGGATATAAAGGCCCGGTAACCTCCGTGTATATAGTACATGCATATTGTACATGTGAACGCACCCTTTACATGCTCTAAGTATAAATACATTTTATTCTTTGTGTACCAACACATTGTCGGTACACTCTTATCTTCTCGTACTTTCACTCTGCTCACACTCTCTCCAGCCGTCATACTCATACGCTCCTGTTCAAACTCAAACCAGTTGAGCTGTGGCCTGTCAGTCCAACAAAAAATAGCAAAAGGAACGACTACTTAAAAAACTACACGAGGCCAAGGCACAGAGAGATGAGGTGTCATCCAAAAGGCTAACAGAGGTGGAAAACCGACTCCGTGTGGCCCTCCTAGAGTAAGAAAGACTAGAAGAACAATTGTCTACCTCACATAGTAAAAAGAGGAGATGCTTGATATTTGGAAGGAGCAAGAACAGATGTGATGGCATTGTCTCAATGCCAAAATCAAGGCGTAGAAAGGATGGAGGAGAAGACTAGAGCTTGGGAAGAAACGACTATTGGAAGGCTAAGGAACCTTGCCAAACACCTTGCCTTGGCAGAAAGTGAACGAGTCATGGCACTGACAAGGGCGAAAGCAGTGGAGGCAAGTATGGAAGTCCAACAGCAAGCCTTCCTGAATACCGTGCTACATGTGACCCAGGAAAGAGGTGAGGATATAGTAAAAGGGCTAAGAAGGAAGCTAGAAATTACAAGAAGAGCCCTAAGATACAATCTCTATGAAAAGGCACCAAAAGAGATCACTAACCTAAGCACGAAGCAACAATGACAGTACTTGAGGCAGGATGGGCTCTTGACAAAGAAGTTGGTGGAATTAGGATTTGGAGAGCCAGAACAACAAGATCAACCATCCACTACAGCCCCAACTGAACCACCAAGAGAAGAAGGGACACACTTTGAGCAAGGACAAGACGAAGAAGAGGAGCCACATAAGCCAAGCCCACCATAGTAAACAAGCATAAACAAAAGAGCAAGGTGATGAAGCCGCCCCCCCTTGAGAGAGTTGTGAAAAGGAAGCATAAGTAGAGAGAGCAAGTGGAGCATGAAGGATACTCCAAGCAAATCCACAGCAAGTTCTTGAGGTCCAGATCCTACAAAGAGAAGAATGTTATCCTATAAACTAGGCCTAATAACTGGGTTTCTGGGAGCAATGGGAGAACAAATGCCGATCTTTTGGGTTCTCCTTCCACTACCCGCATTCCTTAGACATGGTTCTTATCTCTAAGGGTGGTGGAGTAGGTAATCAAGCTTGGACAAAGGTTGGGAAACATATGCGGACACAGGAAATAGAAAGATACCCTACAAGGTGGCAAAGAGAGCCTACAGACTATTGGCATGACAAGGTTTCAGAGATTCCAAATACCATCAGTGATACAAGGCCCAACCAAAATGGCGGCAACATGTTTGGGACTCCAACCTTGATGCTTGGATGGCCTTCTGTAGCACCATACCACCAAAGGAGCATAATGATCCCACCTACATGCCATATCCGTGAAGAATAGGTGTAGATTATAACCTCGATGTACATGGCATGTATGATTTTCCAAAGATCTATCATGTGAATGCAAGGAGTTCAGAAAAGTACTTAAATTTCACTAAGCAAGACATCCTCCCATCCATCATACACTTCCTCAATGAGTTTTCATCCTTGCCCGACCTTGCATTCATCATTACCTATAATTATCTTAGGATTCTTAGGATTTTTCTCAAGCAAAAGCCCACAGTTGAAGAGGCCCCAGCTGCCATCACTCTTTTTTTATCTCAATGTAGGAATTGATAGCTGCGCGATGGCTGGTCTTATGATGAGAACCACACATATCTTCCTTTTCTATCGCAATCCTTGAATATATGAAAGACAGCCACTTTACCAATTGCAGTCACCCCTTCCTGTCATGACACCCCTAGATGTATGTATTAACATAAAAGGCTACTTGTAGAGCAAACCCTTCCTTACCAAATCTCTTAGGCCTCCTCGCAATGTAGCTCCTAAATAGCATCGAGATGACATCTAGCGTGTTCCCTCCTAATATATTAAATATTAAAAAACAAATAATTAAAAAAGAAAAGAGAAAAAGAAAGAAAGAAAGTAAGGAAAGACAAAGGCAAAGCACAAGAAAAGGAAGAAATGGAGTTCGCATATACCATTAGAGTGCCACAGACACTGCACCTAGGGACAATTATATCCCTAGCCCCTTCTCCCACTTCACACTTAGGGCACATCAAGGACAAGACACACCTAGGGAGTTTACACTCATCTACGGTTAGAGCTATCTCCCTGAGTCACACCCACAGCACCTCCCCTTGCATGATCTAGGTCCACAAGTGTGTTGGACAACACCAAAAGCTACCCAACTCCGAGTTCCACTAGCACCAACACCATGCACTGCATGATGAGGTAGGCACACCCCCCTAGGTAGTGCACTTCCTTTTCCTTTTCAGGTACATTCAATAACCCATGACTAATCACCGACCTCAGTGGTCCCCATCACCCACTCAATCTCTTCTCGGCCTCCATAACCTCACATCCATTTTGCTATGCTTCTTTTCCATGGCCAATCTTCCCAAAGCCCCATCATCACACATGGTGAACCTTCAACCACCCGAGCCCTCACCTACGATTGCCATGGGACTAGCACTCAATTGTTAACTCTAGTGCAAAGGAAGTGAAAAAAAAGGAGAAAGAAAATCAAAAGACACAAGGCAAAGTAGAAAAAGATGGCCCAATGAAAAAAATAGGAGGAAAAAAGCCAAAAGTACAAGAGTAACTATTAAAAAGCTCAAGGCATGTGCAAAACAAGGCACATTTTAAATATAAAAGTGCACCCTAAATTTTTGTAAAAGAGCGCTAGGCTCTCTCCTGTGCAATTTGTAAATGTAGATGGCTATGGGTAAAGGGACAATGTAAATAGAAAGGGAATAGGGAAAGTGGACTTAGGCGAAAATGGCTAATTGTTTTAAAAAGGGATAGGCACCCAAAGAGGAGACAGGGTACGTATAAAAGGCAAAACGTGAATGAAGAATCTCATTCTTATGTGTGGCCAAAACTAGCTTTCTTCTTCTTTTTATTATTGTTCTTGCTTGTGCATGTGCTTGTGCTTGAGAGAGGGAGTGTGAGGGAGTGAAGGGTGAGGGATCATGGTAGAGAAGCTCTCCATATTCTCCTCTCTTCTTCTTCTTCTTCTTCTTCTTCTTCTTCTTCTTCTTCTCCTCGTGCATGGCAATGGATCTTGGAGCTTGGAGCTTGAGGATCGGCTTACTTGAGATCGTACCTTGGATTGTGGAGCTATGGGAGAGCTCGTGGGAGGAGGCAACTTGATCAAGCATGAAGATAAGCTCACTACACTCGTAAGTATGAGAGTGTGTACGGCTATGTGAGAGGTAGCCATTGCACTTGTCTTGAAGTGCTTGAAACAATAAGTGGTCTGTGGGTCTTGGCAGTTGGGTGGGAGCTCCCACAGTGCCCATGGGATACAAGGCAGCTCTTCTAGATTGTTGCATATTACTTGCCTTATTGCTCCATACAAAGAGGCTAACATAAGAGTGTGATTGCATATTTCTCAACACCCTTCCTTAATCACAATCGTGAAAGTACTGAGTATACAGAGGCTGTCATGAGTAGACACTTGCTAAGTGTAGACATGAAAAAACCAACCATATAAAGCTAGAGGCTATCACAAGGCCTCACTAAGTGTATAGAGGATGTAGTGTAAAAGGTTACGTGAGGAGTACAAGGCTTATGATTGGAGCATTAATGTAAGTACATACAAGGCTTTAAAAAGTCGAGCTAAATAGTGGAAAAAGAATGACTAATGAGACTTGTCCTATTCTTGAGTGTCTTCTTCTTCTTCTTTGATAGTTGCAAGGTAAGCCTTCTATGATCTCTTTCTAGCATGATAAAATTTTTCAATGTGCCCAGTTCTTTTACAAAAGTCACAAACAATGTCTTTCTTGCCTTTTTTATACTTGTTGTTAACATAGAGCACATGTTCTTCTTTTGAAGTGCTTACTTCCTATTTACCTTTGAGCTTCTTCTCTTCGATGTCTACCAACTTTGGATTTGGCATATTAGTTAGTGTGGTGGAGACATTACCAAATTCTGGAGGAAGACTCTTGAGCAAGACACCAATGCATATGTCTTCCTCCATTTTTAAGTTAATCCTTGCAAGTTGAGTTAGTAGACTTTCCATATAATTAAGTTGAGTTGCAAGGGGATGTATTAGCCTTCATATGCAACTTGAAAAACTCAATCAACAATCCATATTTTGAAGATTTAGATTGGGCACCAAACAATGTGTCCAAACATTTTCAAGTAGCATGATATGTATCACACATGTCTACATGGTGGGTATAATTGTTATTAAGCTCAAGCTTGATGATTGCATGGGCTTTGTCATCACTCTTTTGCCATAGTGCTACAAGAGCAGCACCTTTGAGCTTCTTATCTTGGCCACTAGTTATTGACCACACACCTTTCTTCATAAGGATCAATTTGATCCTCATTTGCCACGTGTGGAAGCTTGCTCCTTTGAAACAGCAAGAGGGTGAATCCATGCCCATTCTAAAGGTTTGAGTAGCAGCAAATCTCTGAAAATAGATCAACACAAGAGTTGAAATCAACTGTGTCAAGAGACACAAGTGGAAGTAGTATCAAAAGACACTATGCTTTGATGAATGATGTTGAATCCTCCCCTTGCTGATTCAATGTGGCAATCTTGTTGGAACCTCAATGTAGGACCAAATTAGAGGGGCAATAGTAAGGTTGAGCCAAGGGAAGTGAGAGAAAGATGAGATATCTGAGCTTTAGGTGAAAATAGTTATGGTGGAATTAGGTTTTAGCAAACATGCAACTGGTTTTTCTTTGATTGCAGCTCAAATAAGTGACCATTTGAGCTGAGATTTTATCAAGAGATAGCCTAGGTCATAACCTTCAAAATACCTAAGCTCTTGGGCTACATCATGTTGCATGTCAGGAGATGGAGATGTACGATCGAAAAAGGTGTAGGTTTGGACAGCAAGCTGTGGTTTCTGTAATGCTGGGTTTGTGGAGCAACAATGTCGATGTTTGTTGTGCTAGCTTGAGGTGCCTTGATGTAGGAACAACTCCCCAGAAGAAATCATGATGACATATGTTTTTTATGAAGAGATCTAGCTACTCCAAGTGAGCAAGGTGCTACTGGCTATGGAGATCAAGAAGAGTAGGGTGAAAATGGTATGAAGAGATGAAGACTTCTTCTAGAGCGAGCTGAGATGGAGGAGAGTTGGAGGAGCAGTGTGCAGAGCTAAAGCAAGCTCACCATGGCTTTGATACCATGTTAAGAAACACGAATCTTGAGCAAAGTTAGCTATGGTGGAAAATCATAGACGAGAAGCATGATAACTAAGACTAGACAAGACTCTTACTTAAGTGAATTGGGTTCCAAGATTAATTAACTTGGACTCATTAACACAATCTTGAGTAGACAAAGACATAGACTAAAAGTACAAAGTACAATAGAATTGCCTTCAAATGATTGTCAAGTATACACTTTTATAGTTGCAGGATGGTACCACATTTTCCTCACTATGCCTATGGGATACAAGGTAGCTCTTCTAGACTATTGCATGTTCCCTGCCCTATTGCTCTATAACAAGAGGCTACCATAGGAGTGTGATTGCATATTTCTCAACACTACATACGATGAGGCAATGTGCAAAGGTGAGAGTCGCTCTTAAGAGAGGGCCATGCAATTAAAGTATGACTCACTCCAAAATATCATACGTGGGATTTGGTTCCTTTGCCTAGTGAAAAGCGTGCTTTGCCATGCAAGTGGATGTACAAGTTGAAGAGTATTCCTGGATGTCCAAGCAAGCCTATAAGGCTAGATTGGTTGATAAGGCTTTTAAGCAAAAGTACAGTGTTGACTTAGAAGTCTTCTCTTCTATAGTCAAGATAACTATCCTATACTTGCTATTGGCTTTGGTTGCACACCTAGATCTAGATCTCTCTTAGAATGGATGTCAAGATAGTCCTCTTACATGGGGACTCACATGATGAGATTTATATGCAGCATCCTAAGGGCTTTGAGGAAAAAGAAAGGGAACACCTAGTGGGCATATTGAGAAAGAACCTTTATAGTCTTAAGCAGGCACCTAGGGAATAGTACCACAAGTTTGATGCTTTCATGCATTCACAAGGATATACACATAGTGATATGGATCCATGTTTATAAATGAAGAAGGCCCATGAGTGGCAGCCTTATGATTTTGGTACTCTATATTGATGATATACTAATTTCTAGGAGTACTCATGATGAGCTCAATGTCTTGAAAGGTCAAGTCACGAAGAACTTTGAGATGAAAAATGTGGAATAAACCTCACATATTCTTGGGATGTGCATCACGCGCAATCGCTGTAAGGGGCTCCTTTACTTGTCATAGAATGAGTATATCCAAAAGGTCCTTGAGAAATTTCATATATAGGATATTAAGCCTATTGGTTGTCCTTTACCTTCTCGTGTGAAGGTTAGTTAGGCTAATTGTCCATAGTCTAATGAGTAGAAGGATGAGATGGCCAAGTCTCCTTATGCATCCATAGTAGATAGTTTAATGTATACCATGATAGCCACTCGTCTTGGCATAGCATTGGCAGTGGGAATTTTGGCATGTTATATGGCTACACCCTAGTAGGCAACATTGGGATGTCGTGAAGGGTATCATGAGGTACCTTAAAGGCAATGTAGATATGTGCATATATTCTAATGGCCAAGATACAAGAGTCATAGAATACACTGACTTTGATCATGTAGAACATGCAAACAGTAGAAAGTCCACATTTAGCTATGTCTTTATCTTTGCTAGAGGTGTTGTTTCTTAGATGTCCCAATGTGCAGAAATGTGCTCCCCTATCCACTACAGAGGTAAAGTATATTGCAGCCCCACTGAGGCTTGCAAGGAGACTCTTTGGTTAGTTTGGTGGCAGGACCTCTGGTAAGGCTGTCTAGTGGTAGACCTTGGTATTATTGATGTGATCCTTATATTGCATTTAGATTCCATGAGTGCTATTCAGTTGGCCAAGAATCTGGTCTTCAATGTAAAGATAAAGCACATTGAGGTGTGTTACCACTTTATTAGAGAGGTTGTTGAGGACAAGTTCATCAAGCTTGTCAAGATCTCAACTAACCAAAATCCTACATATCTACTCACTACAATTCTCTCAATGAAGTGTTTTTCATTCCTTAAGAAGCTGATTGGCGTTGGATGAGATGTCATATTTTCTCATCCTATTGTACTTTATGTACATTTATACTTTGTCTTTTTCACTAGAGACACATTCGCCTTTAAGTGGGAGGCTCTTGGGAAAAAAGGCGCATGTGATTAACCGTGTATGTATTCATTACACTAACAATACCCTCATACCTATACACTATAGGTGGCGGGTGCCCATCAGTGTCACTTCATTCTTTATTCTTTCAATGATATTTGAATAACCGAAGGTCGGTGATCACACATTATGACTATTGGAGTTCCCACGTCTTGTGTCTCTTGCTCTTGCTCTCTTAATTATTCCACCATAGCCCTTTCTTTTGCTTGTGTGCTTCCACTCAAGGCTTCTCCCTTCATCTTCTTCATTTCTTTAGTCTGTGACAAAAGCTTTAGCTTGAAGGTTTCATGGCAACCATGGCTTCTTCACCCTAAGGTATACATTTACTTCTATTATCTCTTGGTTTGCTTCCACTTACTCCCGCTTGTCACAAAGGTTTCCTAAGACCCTTTAAGCACTGTGAAGTGAGCCTTAATCTTAGCCAGCACAGCAACATGTAGCGTAAATTGTGTCTGCCCTATTTCTCTAGCAATTTGTACCCCCTACTCCAACTCGTGGGCACTCTCTCGCACTTGGATAATACTTTGGCAAATCCTTGGCATTGGTACTTGCTTCCAAGCATCATTTGAGATCTCCCGAACCTTTGTCATTGCTATAATATACAATAGACCTACTATATACAAGTTTGGGACATTTCTACTTCATGATTTGAAGCTCATTTATGCTTCTACTTAGGCGTGTATGCCCATCTTATTGATACTGGATCATTTGTGGATGTTTTGATGTGCCTTTAAGATGCATTTGAGATTGCCCTAGCTCAGTTTTGATAGGCTATTTATTGTTGTACACTATTTGGGCACCAAGATTTTTAACTAAGAAAGTTATGCCTATTGAGGCTTGATGCTATTTGGGTATGCAACTTGCATGTATTAATGTCTAGCATTGATATTGAGACATGGATATGATTATGGAATGCTTTCAAACTTGAATTTGAGTTGATGTCTTGGAGCTTTGGCTACATGCTTCAAATGGCACTAATTTCACCTATTGAAAGGCACACGTATGGCCAATGGTACTGGTCCAAAAGAAGTAGGTTAGACTGTTGAAAACCAAGAGTGTAAAGCCCAAAGGCATGAATTAGGATGATTGGGATGAGTTGGATCAGCTATGTAAATCCACCCTCATACTATCATTTTCTAAACAATTTTATTTCAATGTTGTGGCACCTGAGAATAATGCCTAGCAATTATGGGAAAACATATGCAATCTTTATGACAAGAAAAGTCTTGCATCACAAATGTATTGGTTGAAAAAGCTCATGGCCCTTTGCACGAAGGAAGGGACTAGTGTATCCATGCATTTGAATGAATTTCATTCGATTTTCAACCAATTGACTTCATAGGGCATTGACTTGAAGGATAATCCCTTGTTCTCGCTTGTTACACTTCCTGAGTCATGGGAGACTTTGTGTATTGCCATGTGTGCTAATATGCCTAAGAATGGTTTGAAACTCCAGGATGTTAAGGGTGCTTCGCTCATGTAGGAGATAAACAAAAAGAACGTAGATGGAGCTCGTACTTCTCATGCATTGATTGTCAAAGGTAAACATGATGGTAAGAGTTGTAATGACTATTGTAGTAGAGACTCACAGAGATCTCAATCTCGCAGTAAGTCCCATTGGTCCGTAAGGCCTCTCTAACATGTCATTACTATGGGAAGTAGGGTCATATTTAGCCATAATACCATAAGATGCACGATGATAAGCACAAAGAGAAAGGGAAGGGCAAAGAGCAATAAAATTCTAATGATCGCAACATTATCCCTAGTAAGTCTAGTGTAAAGATTGAAGATATAAATGTAATGCAACTTGAGTCCAATGATGAGTACATCTTAGCAACTTCCTTTCTTGATGCTTCTCAATTGATAGATACCTTGTCTATATATTCTCTGTATTGGTTGCTTGATTCAAGGGCTTATTTTCATGTTACCCCACATAGGGGGATTAGTTTTAGTCCTACTGTAGCATGACAAGTTCTGTGAGACTAAGAAATGACTTGGCATTGGATATTATTGGTATTGGGGATATACGACTTATTGTTTCCTCTAGGAAGCTCTTTTACTTTGCATAATGTGTGTCATGTACCAACTTTGACCAAAAGCCTTCTATCTACTAGATAGTTGAATGATTTGGGCTATTATGTATCTTTTGGTGATTTCACATGGAAGATGACCCATAGAAATCTTGCTTTTGCTCGAGGTGCCAAGGTTGCCAACCTCTATCCCTTATTTGTATTTGGATCCCATGACCATATTTTGGTTGTGGCTATTATACTACATGTAGCTTTATGACATCGTCACCTTAAGCACATGTCCTTAAAGGGAATGAAAATGCTTACTCATTTGGAGTATCTTCCACTTGTTGAGTACAAATATTTTGATTCTTCTAACCATTGTCTTTATGGCAGACAGATGTACACTTCTCATAAGAAGTCTAGCATTGCATGCATGGGTGAGCTGCTAACTTTTGTGCATTTCTGATGTATGTGGTCGCATGCTCTATTGTCAATCATTGGGTAATTAAGTTTGAAGCCTTGCGAAGGACTGGACGAACCTCTTATATTCTTTATTAATTTGTTGGTTCTATTTTGAAAACTAAGGATTGGTTTGCGCTTTTAAGTGTTTTCCTTTCATTAATCTGTTTGATAGATCCATGTTATTTTGAAGATTGATGGGGTCAAGGTTGGTTTGTGGAGGCTAATTGATCAATGTTTGAGAATGTAATATTGAGCTAGTTTTTAGGCTTTGTATTCTTCCTTATTTCAAGGTCGCAAGGATGCTCCTTGATTAAGTGTGGGGATATGTTGAGGGCTAAATTGGCTTTTTTTGCTTTTTTTTTTATTTATTTTTATGAGATAAATGGTTGATTTTGATGGTTTGTTGATTGATTTTTTTTTAGTTGAAAGTATTTTGTAATGTGTTGGAATGGATTGAGATGCAAAGTACTTTGTTACATTCATTGATGATTATTTGCATAAAATCTAGGCATATCCTATGAAGCAGAAATCAAATATATTATCAACTTTTCAGTATTGGCTTATTATTGTTGAGAACTAGTCTGGGTATGGCTGAACTGCCTAAGGTCTAACAATAGGGGTAAGTATGTTTCTAAAGTATTTGAACAATTTTATGATGAGAAGGGTATTATGTGTTAGTTGACCGCCCCATGCACCCCACCCTAGAACGGTATTGGAGAGTGCATAAACAAGGCCATTCAAGAAAGAGCCCAAAGTATGCTTAGTTAGACAGACTTACCACTGCATTTTTGGGCTGAGATAGTTACTACTTGTAAAATATTACATGGCGCAGCGAACAGAATCTGAGAAAGAGATAGAGAGTACACAACAGAAAAGAGGAGAATTAGTAAATTCTTTAGCTGCAAACAACTGATACAAAGATGGCTCTGTCCACCCGTGCGCTTCCACTGTGTGAAGCTTAGATGGCGATCTAGATAGAAGATAGGTGAAGAGCTTAAGGCTAGCTCGAACAACAACTCTGACTAGGTGAAAGATGAGTGAGAGATGGCTGCGAAGGGGTTTAGCTTTTATAGCCCGCGAAGGTCGTTAGGTCGGCCTACTGACCCTGACCTACCATATGAGCCTCCACTAGTCGGCCAAGAAATATTCCCTTTACCATCAAGCCCCTTTTAACTCCCTTACACCGCAACTCAATGCAATGCGCCTCAAGTTGCTACCAGCTTAACCACTTCGTCTAACCCAAAGATTAGACCCACAATAGTCACCTTTTTGCTATCCGATCACATAGACCTCGTTTGATATACAAGTCAGGACTCAACCAATGTCCGGGCTCACATTTGGCTTCTCCTCATAATGGGGGCCTTACAACTTTGAGCACCATGGATCATTGGTAGCACCTAATGAGGGTGGGGCATTGATCATATCTAACACCCCCCCTCCATGTCCACCCATAGGTGAACTATCTCCTCGGCCCAATGCCGAGTCTCTGAAGATGAACTTGAAGCAAATCCTTCGTAAGTGCTTTGGTGCTCCATTCTTCTCTGTTGGACAGTAGACCAGTTCCACTATCCCATCCTCCATCAAATCACGCACATAGTGATACTGGATCTCTATATGTTTGGTGCGTGCATGAAACACTAGATTTTTGGCAATGGCGATGCAACTCTGATTGTCACATCTCAGCACAATTGGTTCTTCATCCTGCACTCCCATATGCCATAGAATCCTTCTCAAACCATACGGCTTCACATGCAACAAAACAAGCTGCCTTGTACTCTGCTTCGGTAGAAGACAATGCCACTGTTGGTTGCTTCTTACTAATCCAAGAGAAAATTCTTGAACCCAAAGAGAAACAATAACCAGAAACTGACTTCTTGGAATCAATGCCTCCTGCCCAATCTGAGTCACAGTTCCCCATAAGAGAAGTTCTGAAACTGTATGTGATACCATAGTCAAGAGTTTTCTTCAAGTATCTGAGCACCCGCATCCCAGCCTTCCAATGACTCTCATGAGGTTTGTTTGAGAACCTGCTCAAAACACCAACAACAAAACTGATATCTGGTCTGGTGTTACACAAGTAGATCAGACCAACCTCCTATACCTCCCAATGTCTGCTAGTGCTGATGTATCCTCGACGGATAACTTTGTATTCACCTCCATAGGTGTAGCTATCTCCTTGCACTCGGTCATGCCAAATGCCTTCAAGATCTCCCATGCATACTTCTTCTGAGAGATGAAGATCTTTCCTGGCTCTTGCCAGACTTCAATCCCCAAACAATAGTGCAGCAAGCCTAAGTCTGTCATTTCAAACTCAGAACTCAAAGCCTTTCGAGTTTGGTTGATCATATCTTCATAGTCACCTATAATAAGAAGGTCGTCCACATATAGGACAATCACTATAGACTTTTTACCATCCCTGTAAACATACAAGTTAGCATCTGAGGCACATCTTTTGAAGTTTAGGTTTAAAAAGAACCTATCTATCCGCTGGTACCATGCTCTGGGGGCTTGTTTCAGCCCATATAATGCCTGGCCTCAAACCCTGGTGGCTGAGCCACGTACACCTCCTCCTTGAGGTCACCATTTAAGAACGCTGACTTAACATCCATTTGGTACACTGGCCACTTCTTGTGGGCAGCCACTGCAAGTACCATGCGAATAGTGGTCATTCTGGTAGTTGAGGCAAATGACTCTTGAAAATCAAACCCTTTAACTTGTGAAAATCCTTGGGCAACCAGTCTAGCTTTGTACTTTTCTAAGGTACCATCAGCCTTGTACTTGACCTTCCAGATCCACTTGGTGCCAATAACCTTCCGCTTTGATGGTCGATCCACTAGCTCCCAAGTGTCATTCTTCATTATGCTGTCATACTCCGCCTGCATAGCAGCCTTCCATGATGGATCTACAAGTGCTTCTTGTAAGTCAGTTGGCTCCTTTACTTCTCTCATAATCTCAACCATCAAGGCCATATTGACTATGTGAGCAGAAGCCCTCCTTTGCTCCTCTATTCTCTGAGACCTCCTTGGTCCGTCTGCCTTCTCCTCAACAGATGCAGGCATAGGATTATTGTGGTCATAGAGCTGCTTCACCCAGCGCGGCAATGGCTTTTCCGGTGGGGTGATGTCAGGTTGGTGAACTTTTTCCTCATTATCTGAAGATGATGCTTCCTCCTCCTCAAGGATAGGGATAGCTCTCGGGACAGGTTCATAGTGGACTACTTATTTGCTTGATGATAAAGTGGAAGAACTTGCATTCTCCTCCTCCACTGTATGCGGCTCCTCCTTGAACACCACATCACGACTCGCGATGATCTTCTTTGCCTCTTGGTCATATAACTTGTAAGCCTTTTGCTCATCACTATAACCCAAGAAGATACATCTTTTTGGTTGTAACTTGTTTCTCTTCTCATCTGGAACATGTGCATAACATTCACATCCAAAAATTCTGAAATGTGAGACAGATGGTTTCTTACCAGTGTAAGCCTCATGGGGTGTTTTTCCCTTGAGAGCCTTTGTGTAGCTCCGATTTAGAATGTAGACTACAGTATTAACAGCTTCAGCCCAAAAATGGTTAGGCAATCCCTTGCCCTTTAGCATGCATCTTGCCATCTCCACAATGGTGCGATTCCTGTGTTCCACAACACCGTTTTGCTGAGGTGTGTGAGGCGTCGTCAATTGACGCTTGATCCCTTTGCTCTTGCAAAAGCCTTCAAACTCCTTTGAGTTGAACTCACCACCACCATCTGTTCTAAATTTTTCACACTTTTCCCTGTTTCATTCTCAACAAGTATTAGCCATTCTTTAAACTTACCAAAAGCTTGAGCCTTATCACGAAGAAAGTACACCCACATCTTCCTACTGTAGTCGTCGACAATCAACATAAAATAAGAAGATCCCCCCAAGGCCTGTGTAGGCATCTTACCACACAAGTCAGCATGCACCAACTCTAGAGGAGCCTGTGCTCTATTCTTGATTTCTTGTGGAAATGCCTTTCTCTGTTGCTTGCCCATCATACAAGCTTCACATGGTTCCTTCAATTCAGTTATTGTAGGTAGGTGAGCAACCATACCTTGCTTTTGCATCTCCTTCAATACTGCAAATCCGATGTGTCCAAACCTTTCATGCCAAAGCTTACTTGTGCCCACTCCAGCAGTGGCTGTAAGAGCACTTAGCTCATACAGGTTGTTCCTTCTTTCTCCTTTGCCAACAATTGTGCCAGCACTATCAAGAATTTCTGCACCTGTCTCCTTGAACCTCACTTCATGACCAAGATCAGTTATGGCAACAACTGATAAGAGATTTCTCCTGATTTCGGGAACATACAACACATTTGAAAGCTTTTTAACTTCACCATTTGCAGCAACAAAAGAAATAGTACATGTGCCTGCAGCAGGGCATTTAGCATCATTTCCAACCGTCACAGTGATGGATTCTTGTAGAGGCTGCATAGAACTGTATAGACCTTTCTTGTTGGTCATGTGACGGGAGGCCCCACTATCCAACACCCATGAGTCAGTGGTAGATTCTTCTTGCACCGAGGAGCACACTTCCTCAATGGTCGCCATGAATAATTCCAACTCTGCTTCAGCCGTATTGGCTGTCTCTTTCCCTTTACTTTTAAGGGTACCATTCTTTTCATCTACCTTATTGACACGACAATCTGCAATTGCATGTCCTTTCTTCTTGCAGTAGAAGCACTCTCCTTGAAACTTCTTCTTGCCGCCCTTCTTCTTTTTGTCACCATCATTTTTCGTGGAGGAAACACCTTTGCCTTTTGCATTGGCAGAGAATGCAGCATCTCCATTGTTGCTTCCTTCTCGGGCTTTCATCCTCAACTCCTCCTCCATTAATAATGCACAAAACTCCTCAAAAGTCAAAGCTTGAGGTCTCACCTGAGTATTAAGGGCAGTTACTAGTCCATCAAACTTTTGTGGACAAATCCGAAGACACCTCCAAGCTAGCTCTTCGCTAGTCTTTTGTATCCCAGCGCCAGCCATCTAGTCGCGCAGATTCTTAATCCGAGTGATGAATGCTTCAACCGTCTCTCCTTCAGCAAACTTCTCCGCTGCTAGTTGATTCTCCAAGTTTTGAATCCTCATTTGGTTTCGTGTTTCATACTGACTCCTTAGTACATTCCAAGCCTCTGACGCTTTGGTTATATGCTGAATCAAAGTTAGAACACTGTCAGAACAGCTTGTAACTAAGGCACACAATGCATCTGTATTCCTTCGTTTCCAAGCTCGTAGAAGATCTGCATTCGGAGAAATCATCACACTAGGATTTAATGGGTCGGGGATAGGCTGTGGTTCTGCGTCAGTCCCCAGTACAGTCTCCAGAAGCTCATAAGAATCAAGGATAGTTGTAATTTTGAAGTTCCACAAGGTGTAGTTTGTACCATCTAACTTGCCTTCGCTAAAGGTTGATGGACGAATCCTTAGTGTTTGAATAGCCGGTACAGCAACACCACCTCCTGCACCGCTTCCTGATGCGCCAGAACCGCTTCCGGATGTTGACATAGTTTCTCTTTCCTGTTGAAGCCTTTGCCTCTTACACACTCTCCGATCTCTAGAGCCCCCTGGGCTCTGATATCATGTAAAATATTACATGGCGCAGCGAACAGAATCTGAGAAAGAGATAGAGAGTACACAACAGAAAAGAGGAGAATCAGTAAATTCTTTAGCTGCAAACAACTGATACAAAGATGGCTCTGTCCACCCGTGCGCTTCCACTGTGTGAAGCTTAGATGGCGATCTAGATAGAAGATAGATGAAGAGCTTAAGGCTAGCTCGAACAACAACTCTGACTGGGTGAAAGATGAGTGAGAGATGGCTGCAAAGGGGTTTAGCTTTTATAGCCCGCGAAGGTCGTTAGGTCGGCCTACTGACCCTGACCTACCATATGAGCCTCCACTAGTCCACCAGGGAATATTCCCTTTACCATTGCCAGGGGCCGCGGAAGACCCCACAATAGGGGCCCCTTTTAACTCCCTTACACCGCAACTCGATGCAATGCGCCTCGAGTTGCTACCAGCTTAACCACTCCGTCTAACCCAAAGATTAGACCCACAATAGTCACCTTTTTGCCATCCGGTCACATTGACCTCATCTGATATACAAGTCAGGACTCAACCAATGTCCGAGCTCACATTTGGCTTCTCCTCATAATGGGGGCC
Organism: Lygodium microphyllum; assembly: GCF_053477565.2. Classification (NCBI taxonomy): domain Eukaryota; kingdom Viridiplantae; phylum Streptophyta; class Polypodiopsida; order Schizaeales; family Lygodiaceae; genus Lygodium; species Lygodium microphyllum. Next base: position 112,382,386 of record NC_141149.1, on the reverse strand, counting down.
TTACAACTTTGAGCACCATGGATCATTGGTAGCACCTAATGAGGGTGGGGCATTGATCATATCTAACACTACTTGCGTACATTTGATAAACAAATTTCCATGCACTACTATTGGGATTGTCATGTTACAGAGAAGGTATGGTCCTAAAAACTTCCCTTATGTATGCATCTAAGAGTCTTTATAGAAGTGAGGCTTTTTGCCATGTACCCAAGGACAAACATAATAAGCTGGATCCTAAGTCTATGAAATGCATTTCTTGGTTATGGGGATGCAAATGAGATGGCCTATCACCTATGGGATCTGCAAGCTCAGAAGATTATTCATAGCCTTGATGTTATCTTCTATGAGGAGAAGATGCATATGCAACCTGAGCATATAGTTGAGGTTTGAAGGGTGGTCTTTCAAGAGGAGCCTCCTATTATTGTAGAGCCAACTAGGCAACATGCAACTGATGCTCTAGTAACCCATGAGCATACTGTTAAATAGGATTTACAAGCCCCACACCCTATTTTGAGACCATCTACTAGAGATGAAATTTATGCCCTCCATGGATTATGTTATGGTGACTGATTTTAGTGAGCCTCTTAAATTTTTAAGGAGGCCATGGCATAGAGGTGATAATCACTCTTGAGAGAGAGCCATGCAATCTGAGTTTGATTCACTACAAAAAAACCATACATGGGATTTGATTTCTTTGCCCCAATAGTGAGAAACATGCATTGCCATATAAGTGGATGTACAAGTTAAAGAGTACCCCTAAATATCCCAAGCTAGCATATAAGGCTAGATTGATTGCTAAGGATTTTAAGTAGGAGCATGGTGTTGACTTTGATAAAGCCTTTTCTCCTATACTCAAGATGACTACCCTATGCTTGGTTTTGGCTTTGGTTGCACAATTAGATCTTGACCTTTATCAAATGGATGTGAAAATGGCTTTTTTGCATGGAGACTTACATGAGGATATCTATATATAGCAACCTAAGGGATTTATGGAAAAGGAGAAGAAACACCTAGTATGCAAGTTGAGAAAGAGTCTTTATGGCCTTAAGCAAGCACCTAGGGAACGATATCATAAATTCGATGTTTTCATGCATTCGCATAGATATACCCATCGTGATATGGATCCATGTCTTTACACGAAGAAGGCCTGTGATGGTAGCCTTGTTATCTTAGAAGTTTATGTCGATGATATGTTGATTATTGGGAGAGCTTATGATGAGCTAAATGATTTGAAGCTTATCTCAAGAAAAGCATTGAGATGAAGGACATGGGGTAAGCCTCCCATATTCATGGTATGTACATCACACGTGATCACTCTAAGGGGCTCCTTTACATGTCATAGCAAGCATACATGCAAAAGGTACTTGAGCAATTCCATATGCATGATGTTAAGCCTATTCGTTGTCCTCTACCTTCCCACATGAAGGTCAGTTAGGCTGATTATTCCCAATAAAATGAGCAAAAGGCCAAGATCACCAAGATATATTATGCATCTGCAATGGATAGTTTGATGTATACCATGATAGCCCCTCATCCCCCCTAACATAGTATTTGCAGTGGGAGTTGTGGCATGCTATATGGCTACACCTAGCCAACAACATTGGGATCTCATGAAGGGTATCATGATGTACCTAAAAGACACTACAAATATGTGCATTTGCTATGGTGGCCACAATATTATAATCTTGGGGTTGCATTGACTCCAACTATACATGATATGCGAAAAATAATAAGTCTACCTTTGGGCATATCTTCATTTTTGTTGGAAGTGTTGTTTCTCGGATGTCTAGGGTAAAACAATGCACGAGCTTATCTAATACTAAGGTAGAGATGTTGCAGTCCCACTGATGCTTACAAGAAGGCCCTATGGTTAGGCAAACCTTGGTATCACTATTACTCCCACACTGCATTCAAATTTCATGAGTGCCATTCAATTGGCCAAGAAAAAGCCTTCCATACAAAGACAAAGCACATTAAGATATGCTATTACTTCATCGGGGAGGCACTAGAGGACAAGTCTATTTGTCAAGATATTGACTAGCAAGAATCCTACAAATCTACTTACTAAAAGTCTCTCAGCGAAACATTTTACCTTCATTAGGACGATAATTAGCATAGAATGAGATGACATTTATTTATCATCCTGTTGTACTTTATGTACATTTGTACTTTGTCCCATTTTTCTTATTCTCCCTTCACCAGAGGCATATTCACCTTTAAGTGGGAGGTGGTTGGGGATAAAGGCACATGTGCCTATGCTACCCTGTATTTTTTTCACACTGTGAATGCACATATACTCTATAAGTGGCGAATGTCCTTCATCACTGTCACTTTATTCTTTATTCTTTCAGTAACTATGGAATGAGTGAATGTTGGTCACACATTGTGACTATTGGAGTTACCACATCTTGAGTCTCTCTCTTGCTCTCTTGCTTCATCCTCCATAGCTCGCATCTCTCTTGTTTCCACTTGCTCGCGTTTCCACTTGGACTTCTCCCTTCATTTGCATTCATATATTGATAGGTCATCAAGTTGTTGGATTGATAAGCTGGAAAGTTTGCTTGTACCAATTGGTAGATAAATTCCTCTCAATAGGTTAATAAGTTAACATGTTCAAGTCTCTTTTATTGATGTAAAGACAAGCTCAAGAGTTGGTCAATTTGTGTAGATGGATTGACAATTTTTAGTGTTGATAAGTTTATAAGTTTTCTCTAATGATTTGAGGAGATTACGAGTTTTCTAATCAATGGGTTTTCTTCTTGATAAGTTGACAAGTTTGCACAATTGATTGGCTTATGAATTGTTGAAACCTTGAGGATTGATGAGTTGATAAGTTACAATTGATGGATTTGCAACAATAATGTGTTGTTAAGTTCTTAGTTGATGGATGACAAGTTGTCAATCAACAAGTCAATAGACTAACAACAAATAAGTTTAATGGTATGTCAAGGTATGGATTGATCAGTTGATAGGTTAGGATGTCATCAATTGATGAGTAGAAAAGTTATTGATCAATAAATTGTCGATTGACACATTAACAATCGACAATTGATGAGTTATTGACCGACAAGTTGGTGATTGGCAAGTTATCGCTTGATAAGTTGGTTTTGTGGGGTTTCATTGATTGTGTTTTGATTCATTAAGAATTGAATAGTTGGGATTTGATAAGTTTGAGCTTGAATAGTGATGAGATGAGTTGAAAAGTTGTCGATTGGCAAGTAAATGATTCAAGACTGATAATTAATTACTAATGAATTGACGATCAATGAGTTGACAAGTTTGCAATTGATTAGATAAAAAGTGGCATAAGTTCTCAATTGATGAATTGACAAGTTGTCAATGGATGAGTTGTGAAGCTTTCAATCAATGAATTGAGAAGTTGTCAATCAATACATTGACAAGTCGTCACTTAACATGTTGACAAGTTATCGTTTAATGGGTTTGAGCATCAAAAAGTTGTCAATTGATGAGAATCGAAAGTTGTATCCCTTCTATCATGCAATAACAAGGCATGTGACTTTGTGGTTGAAGTGTTCCTCATTCTAGCAACATAACCATAAATGTATGTATGGTTGCACTCACAAGTCCAATATCAAGACCATAAACACACCCTTACTATTTCAAGAGATTCAATTGCAAAGTACATGGCTACCTCACCTAGCCTACTCGCACACGATCTCATAACAAATATCTCTACCGCACACACAATAGAACAACTCAAAGCACAGTCGTAAGTAAACATACTTAACAACCTATCTCATTGTAACCAAGATGTCTTGGCAAGTACGCTTTAGATCCACACATAGCTCCTTGGTTGCTCCACGTTCTCACATCCACCTTTACACGCGATGTAAAAAGTATGGAAAAGTGAAAATAGAGAAAGCGAGCTTCACACGTCCCTCACTCTCTCTCAACTCTATCTCGCACACACTTCATGGACTTCATGTACATATCCTTTAACTAAGAAACAAAAGAATAGAAAAAAAGGAATGGCAAGAACTCTCTCCTATAATCCCTCTCTCACACTCCCTCCATCCCTCTTCCATTTTTACAATAACATGAAAAGACAAGCAAAAAAGAAAAGACCGCAAGTTTGCACACATGAATGGCTTTTTCTGTTATCTTTCATCCATTTTATACAATGGGTCGAGGGATTTCACGTCTTTGGACATCAACCCACATTCATAGCCTCTTATCCAACCTTGCATTGCATGCAATTTAAAACTTAAAGGTGAATCATTTATCTTCAACAAGAAACAATTCTGACTTGCACAAGAGTGAGCCCAAACCTCAATTTTACAGTGATAAACACTCTTGAATAAATAATTACTATTTGTCAAATAAAATATAATGCTCTTCTTGTGCTTGCTTCATTTAGAGAGTTGACATTAAATATCCTTGAAAAAATAATTACATATTGAAAAAATTTAATACTCATTATTTACCCTTCTTGTACTTGCTTATTGAGAGAGTTAATATCAAACATCCTTGCAAAAATGATTAATGCTCATCATTTGCCCTTCTTGTGCTTGTTTCGTTGAGAGAGTTATAATCAAATCCTTGAAAAAATAATTACATGTTTAAAAATTTTAATACTCGTCATTTGCCCTTCTCGTCCTTGCTGTATTGAGAGGGTTAGCAAGGACCATACTTACCTCTATATCATAATAAATTTTTAGTTCATACAACTAAACACCCCCTATAGAGTTGAGGCACCAAACCTCTTGTAGGTACTAATAAAGCATTTTATTCTCTCTCTCTCTCTCTCTCTCTCTCTCTCTCTCTCTCTCTCTCTGCAAATCAACATTGCCTTGGACTCTCTCTTTTGAAGCTACCCAACATAGAAATCATCTTTACCAGTCTCAAGGGAGGCACCTTGGTGACTAACGGCAACGTACTCCTACCCACTTTTTGGGAGCCATAGCCACACCCCACTGATACATCAAAGCGTACCCCACATTTCTTAAGGCTCCACCACGAGTTACCTAAGATAACGCCACACAGAGATGCACGGTACACCATCCACAGCCCACCGATCCACGTCCACACTCCAAGCATCACAAGAGGATATAGACCATATTGGCTGTCATTGCGCAGCTCTACCCCAACACTTCAGCTTATCCATGTCGGGATACACCCATGAAACAGATTTTGGGTTGACAGTGATACCCACATTACTTCCACATTGTAATAGACCTCTAGTGCTTCTTTAGTATTTCCAATTATTTGTTGTTTCCTATCTAGATGTTTTCCTTTTAGATTACAGTTTCTTTATTGTACCTTGGAAGCACGATGGTCCCTGAAGTTACTCAACTATATCTATTTTTGTCAAGCAAAAGCCATTACCACCTTTCAAAATAAGCTTACGTTACAAACAATAATTTCCTATTATACAGGCATAATGCTAGACACTCATATGGATACTGTTGGTTTCTTCAATGCTGTTCCATACGCCTCCTTGATGTTTGTGGGCTCATCATTTTCCTGATTGCATATACTGCTGCAATCTTGGCTCCTAGCGGAGCAGCTCCCCTTGCACAAAAGACTGCTCCTCCAAGAACCAACATGCCATTGGCTATCATTTTTCCAGTCTTTGTGAAAGAAATTTTCCTTTTCTTGCGAATACATGTAGCTTTCCAGCATATTTTTGGCTCATTCCCAGGGACAGAAGGGATGGACTCCAATAAACCAGGGGGCACCTGCAACATCAAGGTCCATCTTGTCTCATAATAAGATCAAGCTAATACAAACAAAGCAAAAAGAACAACCAAGTTTGGTTTTCCAAATCATTTATGTTGCAAACTCCAAACTACCCAAGTCGCAATAAACTCAATTACCTGAACAGAACTCTGGTTTTGTGAAATCAAATTTCACTAACAATTTTCAAAGCTCGCATCTTATGTTCTCATTTTAATGTAGAAACAGATTCATTGATACAGAAAAGAATCGAGTTGAACCGGTAAAAGCATCAGCAACAAGTTGTATACAAACGAAAAACACACAACAAACATTGCTAAAATGAGCTTCGCCTTTGTTATGTGCCCCAATTGCTTACTCCAGATTGTTAGAAACAAATCTAATATTCAGGCCAGCAGACAGATTTCAGAAAAGCCTGAGTCTCTAATACTCACACTTATCTTCTTTCTACACCTAATCTTCCTCTGCAAGATATCTCCCTCTATACACTCTTATAACGGTCTCTTGGTAACCACAATATCAAGGTAATTAACATTTTGGAACCTGAGGAGCTCAATTGTGACCAAGTGATCATTGTGAAATTAACCTAATAATAACTCTAGAACTGTGAGCCACGAGGATTTCAATAGGAAACCTTCTGGCTATATAACAAGGTAACATGGAACTCTCTTTCCCATTTGAAAGCCCGGCATAAGTTGGAAGTACTATTGATGCCAAGCAAGAACATCCACTGTCACCAACAATTATTGCTCTATCTATTGATAAACTTCAAAACCTCAAGTGCAGCAAGAGGTAGAAGTTGTGCATGGCCTAAATCTCTGTATGTTAATACATTGCTACTTTCAAGAATGGAGAAAATTTTGCAATGACACGAGCCCCTCAAAATACAAAAGTAGGACATCACGCAAAGGGAAAATGAGACATAACATATAGATACAACTCGAGTGAGTAACCACCTAACAAGAGGACCACAAAGTTCCCAAAAGAATGGCCACCCAATCCTCCTAGGGTGGACACGCATGAGACGCTAAAGTGGCCCCTAACACCCTCTCTCAGCCCATAGGTGGAGGATTGAAGAGGAACAAGGTGCACCATAGACACTCCAACAGAGGCTCTGCTAGATGCACCTTGAAAAAAGCATGATGAGCTTGAAGCAACACCAACAGGCCAAGGATAGGAAAAAGACGTAAGCAGTCACACCAAAGTCACATGAGCCATCAACAAAGCTCACCATGTATCAATTTGAAATTTCTCTAACGAGGATGAACATGTTTGATGGTTCCCTATGTACACATGCACAAGAAGCATAATGTACAAGGACACATGAACTTGGAGACAACACAATATGCAATATATCTCTCATGAGCCCTTTCTGCTGTAGAGGCCCAAAGAAATTGGCTAAGTTTTAAAGAACATACATCAGGTCCATAATCCCAAAAGAATCACTCTGTGAAGAGCCAACAAGGAAAGGCCCTCTCTTACTATCAGAAGAGCATCAAGATGCCCTCTCTACATCTCCAACATGAGCCCTTCTTTAATTGGAGGCAAGTGGAGATGCAATCCAGTCACTCCTAGAAGATCTCACATGGCTCACCCAAGGCCACATAGCTGGTCTCTAGGGAACAAAGAAAGGCACTATATTGGAGCATTGCCATGCCCATGATCCCCACCCTCTATCATGCCCCTTTCTGAATGATAGCATAAGAAAATGAAAGCACCATGCCTTGAGACAAGCAGTCCACCTCAACCATCCAAAACGGCCGCAAGTAAAGGATGGGAAAAGAAAACAATGATACCATCTTGTCACCACCAAAGAAATTCTGCCATGGCCAATATAGCATAGAATCCTCCAAGTTCTAATAACAATAGGACGTTCAAATAGCTTCCGGAAACATGCATCCTCAAAATTTGAGCCAAGCCAAACAAGCTGCCATAGACTAGGGTTTAGGACCATAGCACTCAACCAAAATCTCCATGAGATGTCAGATACGAAATGAAGAGTCCGATATTAATGCAACCATAGGAGCAGATAATAGTGAAGATGAGGAGCACAAAAGGTACTTATCTTGGCCAAGACAGATGTCGTCACCAATGGTATGGATGTTGCTACCGAGCAAGTGGAAAAGCACAAAATATGTAAACGAAATCCCTCTCTCAGTGCCAATGCAGGGACAAAAGGAACAATTCACAAGTCCACATGTAAACAAACATTCAGCACATAGAATAGACTGGAAGCGTCCAACAAGAGTGAAACAAAGTTAGAAGGAAGAAAACATGTCAACTATGCAATCAAAGCACCACATCAAGCCACGCTCACAACAATGACATGCCAGCCAAACGAAGTGTAAAATGAAACAAGTTGCCATCCAAGTCAAATGAAACACAAGCAGTAAGCAGCACAAGACAAGAATCCAAAGTTGCAGCCAGCAGAGCACTGAAAAAGAACTGCCAACAACAGCATGGAGCCACAAGCAGCACACTCCATGCCTAAAATTAAGAAGCAGCCTGCAGTTTGAAACACAGCAGTAGCCATTATGAATAGCCACAAGAGACGCAAACAACTTGAAGACAACATCAGCAGTGCCGGACAAAGAGATTACCCAAGAAACACAGACAGCACCAAGCAGAAAAAAATGCAAGTTGGCACAGCAGCAAAAACTCAATACTCAATACTTGAAAGACTCTGCAAACCTGTAATGTCTGATATCGTGTCACAGTGATGCATTACAGAAGCAGAAAACAAGATCAAAGAGCCTAGAGATGAGACACAAACACATGCAAGTTAAGACAAATGAGAGAAACAGAATTGTGACCTTGCTCTTTTGTCGATCTCTTACAAGGGGTAAGGATATGTATGTACAAGGGAGGTATACAAGAGACATGAAAATGACCTCTAATGGTTGATGTCCCTATTATAGTGTGCTCATGTGGATTTTTACCTTTTGAGAGAGAGAAACGGCATCCTTTGTCCCTTTCAGGTGACCCTTTTTATATTTTCTCAAAGCTCTTTCCATTATACACATGTAATTCCATATCCTGTAAGTAAATGCCATCTTTGCCATAAGGCTTGTATCTTCCTGGTGCCACATCTTAATTTCACAAGCATCTCTTCCAGAAACTGCAGCCATAATAGAGAAATGACAGGTAAGTCACAATTATAAGATGTTAAGCATGAACTTTCCTGCAAAAAGAAAATCCTAAAACTTACCTTTGCGTATCCGCCAGCCTGACAAGTAACATCCAACACGTGTGTAAGAGGCACATTCTGGTGCTAATGGGTGGGTGCAGTTCTGGGAAGACGAAAAAGACAAGTGTTACCTTCATTGGTCATTATTCCCGACTAACCTCTTCAACATTGTTCAAGGCTTATTCAGAATGGCATTTTTTCTCACCGATTTAGAAACAAAACAAGAAAAGACAAACTAACAGCAAACCAGATAGGATGTATCACTTTGGCAAAATAGTAATAAGATTCATCTTCGCCTTTCCATAATTTCCAAGAAAGGACATATTCTCTGGGGCGCATTAAGGGAAATATTCTAACAATGCGTCCAATCTCCAGTCCTGACTCTTCAATAATGGCTAACTGTTCATGACTTTCAAATGTAACATCCCACTTCATCCTGTATTCGCTATCCATATAGAAGTCCCTAAGCTTCTCAGTTGTACAGTCTTCAAAAACTGATGTGCTAAGATACTCAGTTGGATGGCCATCCTGCAATAAAAAGGTAATCTTGTGCAATGAGAGATGAAGCAGACATGATGACAGATTTCTAAAATGAAAACAGTCAAGACCTTAGCATCACGTTGCTTTGCGTAATATGCAAGTGACTCATTACGCTCTTCGACAACAGGTATCCAAGGTGGATCCAGATCCCCAATTTCATCCAACAGCAACAGCAACCTTTTTAAATCGCCTTCTGTCACAGTTGGAATATCATTGACTAAACTAGCACTGTTCTCTGAACTCCTGCTGCAGAAAACAGTCTTGCATTTAGCTCCAAAAACTGTTATACATCATTTATGCTTGATAAGTTAGAAAATGTAGAGATGCTGCATGCAGTTACTCAATACTAGTTCAGGCTTCAGCACATAAGGATGTTAGAAATTGGTAATTCTGGGCAGTGCCCAATGTATTTGGTGTGGTTGGGCACTTATTCAAGTGTCAATATAGTGTGTGTACCTAGTGTCTTTAGACATTTAGTGACACTAGGAACTAGAGTAAGTTAGTAAGTTAGCCTAACTCTAGTTAGTTGATGGAAGGCTGGTTAGGTCAACTCATGACCTAAACTAGGTTGTACTTTCACTCTTTCAGTTCAGTTCAGCTGGACCTATAGAGGGAAAATTTGCAGATTTTAAGGTTGAATTAAATTTGCTATGTCAGACATTGGCTATCTACACTACCATTTGGGGATTCAGTTCACCCAGGTCCCAAAATCAGCAAGGTATCGTGTCACAGACATAGTATGTGGATAAGCTGTTACATAGGTTTAATATGCAAGATTGCAAACCTATGTGCACTCTATGGAGCCAGGCTTAAAGCTATCTATGCATGATGATGAAGAGATACATGATGTTGCAATTCACAGCCTAGCTGTTGGCTGCCTCATTTACCTTTGCAACACATGTCTTGACATTTAGTATGCAGTATCTCAAGTGAGCAAATATATGCACAACCCACAAACCACACATTGGCAAGTTGTTAAGTGGGTTTTCAGTTTTTGGCAAGGCACTCAGTCACATGCATTATTATTTCCCAAGGGGATACACTTGCACTTGCAAACTTACAGTGATTCAAATTGGGCTGGTAATGCAGACACTAGGTAGTCTACTAGTGGACACTAAAATTAGCCTTCCTTCTTTGAGAGGGTGGTACTTCCCTGATTAAGCACTTAATTACAGCAATCAACAAATAAACATAAATTGGAATGCACAATTTACCTTAATAATCTTGGATGTTGGATATCGTATTGGCCCCAAAATTGACACCCTTTTCGATATATCAGCAAGCAATTCGGACCATTTGCCCCTTGACTTTTTCCCTAGGACTTGCACAATTGGAACCACAAACTGGCCAAATGCTGCCCCAATTTACAATGAATGGGCTGGAATCTGAATTCCCTAACGTTACACAAATTTCAAGTGCTGAATTCAATGTACAATGACTTCTCCTATTGGCACGGGTCTCGAGGTAGCTGTCAAACCCTAATTCCTACAAAGAAACGAGCTCATCCTCATCACACATTTTGGAAACAACAAGTATAGAGCAATCCAATGCATAAGGCAATTTAGGATTTACTGCAGAAATCCTCCTACTATCCACCAAATATGGCTGAGATCTACTCCAAATGGCTGAGAAATGCTGAGATCTTTTGAGAAATTACTGGAGATAGCAAGAGAGAGCCAAGATGAGAGAGAAATCTGATCTTCTTCGAGAAAAACCTAAAATGTGCCTGTTGCCTGCTCTACCCTGCATTTAATGCAGTCATCTATCTCCAAGCACCTCCAAAATATTGTGTCCTCATCCACAATGCTGTTGCAAACCCCTAGAAGGTGTCTCCCTCCAGTCCCTTGCCTGTTGAGGCCCCCAGATGGCTGTCTTCTGCGGCAAATTGCTGTTCTCTTATCAAAAAATGGACAAACAACTCTCTCTTTCTCTCTTCCTCTCTCAAGCTATAAACTTACTAAATGGCTAAGACCTAGCCCCCAAAAACGTTTTCTCAATTTGCATGGGCATTTTTGCTAAGTGGCAGCCTTCTATACCTATTTTTCAACATTATCCAACCATTTAATTAATTTTCAAAATTAAATAATCTTGAAAATTAATTTCAACCCTTCTAATCCTACCTAAAATTAAATATGCCCATCCATAATTAAATTGGCTAAACCATTTGCAACCTGGAGTGATTCCCAACCTCTGTTGACCCTTAGATTGACATTAATTAGTTAACTAATGCTAGTCCCTAGTGTCACCACCGACACTTATTGGCCAAATAACTGACTTCGGGTCAAAACTGACACCAACTAACCCCCAAAGCCTAGCTCACATAGCTTATCACAACTTTTACCTTTGATACCTATTGCATCTTCCAAGTCCTTGGCTTGTTGCCATGAAATAATTGCCATATGCATCACATGTGCTAAATAACCTTGCATATTTGATTAATAACTTAATCAAATATTATTAGCAAGATCAAAGCATCTCAAAATTTAACGTCTTCGTGACTGACCTCCCCCTTGAAATCACTACAACCGTCCTCGATTGCACTGCATTGTGCCCAAAAAAAAACCTACTACACTGCAATTTCCCTAAGACATCATAGTCACAACATTAGCCATTGTTGTCCAACCATGCCATAGCCCCAAACCTACTAAAAAAATTTCAATCAACATAAAATATTATATAAATCTGAAATACAGTCCAAAACTATTGCTAAAAATCCATTGGATATGTCCCTAACTCATGTTTTTCAACTGTTCTAACTTCAAAATCACAGTAAAGCATATTTTCAATAAACCATGGCTGAAACTCTCAATGGCATTTACTAACATGATGTTGTCTATGGAACCAGCTATAAACCATTGAAAATTGAGAAAAATATGATCATAAATTGATCACTTGCTAATCTGAGAACTAATCACAAATTGTTGCGAATGTGATCCCAATCTGATCAAAAAACTGTTTGAAAAATTTGATCAGTATCACTAATACGAAAACTAATGCAAATTTGATCCCAAAAGTGACCATAAACAGTCTGAGCTGAAACTAAACAGCATTTTTCTCAAACTAAGATTAAAACTCATGTCAAATTGATTATAAATTAATGCAAAAGTATAGTTTCAATACCCAAGTGAAACTCATACTCATGTGCATACATCTCACAATGACTAGTACATTGAGTAGTGATCCCGTGGTTGACATACAATAAGCACAATATCTTGGATGTATGCTGAATACATTAGACATCCACTACATACAAGAGTTATTCACAACTAGAGGAGTGGAAGTGTTACCTCCCTCTTGAGACTTAGGCAATACTCCGAACCCTTGCTCTAAAAACATAACTAAGCCCAAACTAAAGCCACCTCTAACTAAAAGGCATCTCAGTAAAGTTCCAACAATTGAGGATGGTCTACCAAGTCACCCTCTTCCATCCACTTTGCATCTATTGGTGAAACAATGCTGAAGCTTCGCCAAGAAGCATATGGAAACTTTAGCTCTTACTTGCCTCGAAACCTCCACTAGGTTGTAGGCATTTCTTTCCCTTAAGCATTGCGATGCTTTTTACTTTCACATTGTTACCATTCCAACTTAACTAGTATGCAACATTGCATCCAATTGACTAGCCCCTCATATGTGTACCTAACATGCTAGGAACACCAAATGCATTAGGAAACATTCATGTTTGCATACTTTGGACCATTCCAATATGACTATGCATGGGAATTTGCATACAAACAACCATTCCAAGATACATTTTTCCATATATTGTATGCATTACTAGTAGCATTTTTTTCTCATGATCAACACTATACGGAGCATTTACATAACCCGCATTAATACCATGAGTCCCAATCGTAGTGAGCTGCATATATGCATTGCCAAACTTGCCACTTTGTGCCCCAACATCATTCCAACATTGCTATACATGGGATTATACATATTACTAGCCATACCCAAATACACTAGGCCTTGCACACCACGCATTGGTTATTGCATACCATAAGAAGTTGTGGCATACATCTCCATATGCAGTCCTTGTTAACCTCAGTTCGAGATGGCAAAAATATGAAGCAAAAGGTGAAAAAAGAACAAAAAAAGAGCAAAGGCGCAGAGGCGGCCCCTAAAAGCTAAGCTAAGACAAAAGCGCAATTTTAAATAAAAGGCACCTCAAAACACTCTAAAAACTCTTGTAAAAGAGCGCCAAGCTCCCTTCTGTGCCATTTGTAAAAGAATAGACGGGTGTAGGTTTAAGGCATGAGGCAAGAAAAGGGAAATAAGAAAAAAGACATTGCCACAAAGGCCGGTCATGTAAAAAGAGATGGGTGCCCATGGGATTTTAGGACTTGTATATAAAGTTCAAAAAGTGAATGGAAGCTCATTCTTTGGTGTATGGCTAACAAGAGACCTCTCTCCTTATCTTCTTTTCTTCTCTTGTTTGTGTGTGTGTGTGTGTGATATAAAGAGAGGGAAATTGAGAGGTTGAGGGAGTGAGCACGTGGGGGTGAGCGATCAAGAGTGTGAAGCTCTTCACCATTCCCCCTTCTCTTCTTCTCTTCTCTTCTCTTTTTTGGCTCGCGCACAGCTATGGTAACTGGAGCTTGAAGAAGGAGACTTGAGGATGCTTGAGCTAGCATTTAGGATCGTGGAGCTACCGGTGTGTGCGAAGGGGGAGGCAACTCATTTCAGCATCCAGGTAAGCTCACTACATTCAAAGGTTTGGAGGCGCGCCGGCTAGGTGAGAGGTAGCAATTAGAGCTCGCTTGGAATGCTTGAAGCAATAAGCGGTCCGTGGGTCTTGGCGGTTGAGCGAGAGCTCCCACAGTCCTTGACCCACCATAGCATGGAAACTAGTGCCACCACCAAAGTAACCTGGCTACCCCATAATTGCATGCATGCCCTGCTATCCAAAAAGTATTGGATTCGTACTTCCAAGTTGGCCTTGCATATACATCAATTGCCTCACCAGCATCATTTGCTTACACTCACTACCTACATTTAAAACATTGTGCTATTGTATTGGCTCTTCCTTCTTACTATCCCAAAGCTCTCAAAGATTATTTTCTATTCTTACCATTGCCTTTGATGCCCTCCTTTAAGGGTTCAAAAGGCCCATAAACAAAGAATCATTTGCCAATTGCATAAACATTTTAATTGTTATTCTCAACTGATCTTTACACTGGTCATCAAATTTCTCTTTCTCTTGCTAATCATCAACTTCTAAAGGCCAAGAAGGATCCACATTTTGGTCTAAACCAACATTATCAGCTTGCTATCCATGTTGCACGCCTTGTCCAGGATCAAGCATTGCATTTTTCCCAACACTTTGTGAATTTTCAGATTGAGAGGCACCATCCCTACTTGATCCCATCTCACTATATAAAGACATTATTGTTGAAATGCAGCTGAATATAATTTCAGCACTAGAGCAAAGCTTCTAACATTCAATCAAGTGCCTCAAACCCACCAATTCCGGAGAATTGATTGTATCCCAGCCATGACAAACCAATCTTCCTTCTTGGAGAGAGTGGTAATTCCCTGATTAAGCACTTAATTACAACAATTAGCAAATAAACATAAATTGAAATGCGCAATTTACCTTAATAATCTTGGACATTGGACACCGTGTTGGCCCCAAAACTAGCACCCCTTTCTATATTTCTTTAATTTTGATTGCTAAAGGAATAAGTACAAGCTGAAATCCACAATCTCCTTTGCTGTTCCAAAAGCCCCTTGCTATAATAACAATCAACAAGCAATTCGGGCCATTTGCCCCTCGACTTTTTCCCCAGGACTTGCACAATTGGAACCACAAACTGGCCAAATGCTGTCCCAATTGACAATGAATGGGCTAGCATTTGAATTCCCTAACATTACACAAATTTCAGGTGCTAAATTCAGTGTACCATGACTTCTCCTATTGGCACGGGTCTCAAGATAGTTGTCAAACCCTAATTTTTGCAAAAATTTAGGATTTACAGCAGAAATCCTCTTGATGTCCACCAAATATGACTAAGATCTACTCCAAATAGTTGAGAAATGCTGAGATCGGAGTCCTTGGCCTATTACCATGAAATAACTGCTATGTACATCACATGTGCTAAACAACCTTGCCCATTTAATTAATAACTTAATCAGATGTTATCAACAAGATTAAAGCATCTCAAAATTTTACGTCCTCGTGAGAGACACTGTTTCTTTGTAGCCGTTCATGCATTTCATGGCTTAGCAAGAAAAAGCCTACAATGGCTACCTCATCTTGTGAGGCTGAGTACACCGCAATCTTCACAGCAACAATGAAATGCGTATGGTTATGCAAATTGTTGGCTGATCTACATTTACAATTGAAGGGTCCTACACCCATTCTTTCTGGCAATCAAAGTGCTATTGCAGTAGCACAAAATCCTGTGTTTCATGCTCACATGAGACACATTGAGGTGCATTACCATTATGTGAAAGAGAGATGCTATGCAAGAGAGATCACCTAGATGTATGTACCCACACATGAAAATGCTATAGACATTTTCACCAAAGCATTACCATGTGAGAAGTTTGAGGCTTTTCAAAAGTCCTTAAAATTATTAACCTTTGGTGATTCATCATCCTTGTACTTCATGACATTGGCAATGCAAAGGGATGTTAGAATTTGGTAGTTCTGGGCAATGCGCAATGTATTTCGCACACTTATTTAAGTATCAATGTAGTGTGTGTACCTAGTGTCTTTAGACATTAAGTTAGTGACACTAGGAACTAGAGTAAGTTAGCCTAGCTCTAGTTAGTTGGTGGAAGGCTAGTTAGGTCAACTCATGACCTAAACTAGGTTGAACATTCACTCTTTCAGTTTAGTTCAGCAAGTACACCCTAAACTCTTACTGCAGCTCACTCACTTTCATTGTCTCATTTCTCTCTCCTCCATTGCTGGTCTTGTTTTCTCACAAAGGGATATTTTAATTTACCACTAGAAATGCTCAACTTTAAGGCTGGTATTACCAGAAAATGAGACAATAATGGGCCTAAACTTCAACTGTTGATAAAGGGATGACTATGTTAAAATATTATACTCTAATCCCTGCAAGAACAATCAACTTTTACAAATTTATGATACTCAAGCATAGCTTCATCAAAAAATCTTTTGAGAACTTTGTACTCAAAAAAGTTTTAAGGCTTGGGAATATGTTCCAACTTCCAATAGTATCCTCTAATCTAGTTTGAAACATAGAGAGCTTCAAGTGCCATTTTTCTACGATGAGATTTTCCAAGCAAAGAGAGAATCTGACCAAATCCCTCCAAAAACAAGGCCTTTTATGGGTGACTTTTTGTTAATTTTGTGGATGATATTCCTATCAAAAACCTACATCAAAGCAGCGTTGAAGGGTGGCAGATCTGAAGAGTAGGTTTCAGCGTGACACCAAGGCTGTGTTTTCAACATTCGAGGGTGGGCAAGAGCATTGAGTATTGACATAAGGCTGAAGCAAGTAGAGACGTGTGGGAAAGGAAGTGAGTTTGCTGTTTTTGTGCAGGATTTGCTGTCAAAGAAAGTGGAAAGGCTGCATTATCAGCTTTTTATAGCAGATTTTGACTTTAATCACCACCCATGGTTAAAGGTGTGTTCGGGAGGAGCTAACGAAGCCCTAGTATGCTGTTTTTCGGAGTTAGAAGGGGCTACCCATTGTTTTGTGCACGTTATTTAGGTGACCATTTTTTAAAAAATTGGCATGTTGTTACACGCAATTATGGACCGTAGGGTCCCGATGCGACTAGCTCTTGCATAGGATCAAAAGCTAGGTGGGGGGAACTACCACATTTGGCAGGTGACAATGTTTGCCATCTTGGATTCTTATGATTTGGCGGAGCTTGTAATGGAGACTATTGACCACCTATCGGCCCAAGATCTTTCCAAACTTTCTTCTTCAGAGAAAGTAAAGTTGGCCAAGTTACAAGCACATTGGGACAAGTTGAATGCCCACATCCATCCTTTTCTATTTCCTCGTGCACATCATCCATGATTGCTCACATCGAGCATCTGATCAATGCTCAAGAGAAATGGCCGGAACTAGATCAGCTCTATAACAAGATGACTATAATGAAGAGAGTTTCTTTGGAGGTGCATATGTGGACTTGAACCCAAGTAAGTTTGCATCCACGTGTGACCACGTGAACAAGCTTTGACAGCTTCAAATGCAGGTTCAAAATGCAAGCAAGGTAATCACCTTTGAGGACATGTTGTCACCATTGCCCCCTAGATTTAGTGCAATCTACTCCACCTTGATTACTTCAAAGTGGACAAAGACCCTTAAGCGGAAGGAGCTAGTTCCTATGGTCTTGGACCAAAAGAAACAATGGAAGGGTACAAATTTGCAAAAACTTGAGGCTCTTATAGATCAAGCTTCCCAAGAAAAGGGAAAGCAGAAGCAGAATAAGGATGACAAGAACAAGAAGGACAAGGAGTCCACTTGCTATGTATGTGGTAAAAGAGATCACTAGCAGAACTGTGGGCTACGTGTTGATGCCCTTTAATCCATGATCCAAGCTCCCTAGGCATTTAAAATGCCATTGAATGCAGTGATTGTCCCTAATGTCCTAGGCACTAAGTGACACTAGGATTAGGGTTTACTTTAGGGTTGCTTATGACAGTTAAGCCATTAGGGTTTCATTTTTTATTATAAAAAGACACTTCATGCCTCATTAGCACATAAGTGTAGCATTATTCATTGTGATCACCTTAAGCATTGTACTCTCTTTCACTCATTAATACACTACTTCTCATTTGTGATCAAGTATCATTGTGCATCAATCAATTTTTTTCATTCTCATTCATTTTCTATTAAATTTATCGCACAATTACTCCACGCCTAGGCCAATAGTGGTATCAAAGCCACTTACCTTCATCACCCTCACTATTGCTCACGACATGGCCACCAACCCCATTGCCATTGAGCTCCTCCCGCTTGGCCAGCTGCCCCTCAAGCCATTGCCCTTGCATCGACTCTAATTCTCTCATTGGCGATTGCACTCCATGCTGCCATCTTTGCGTATTCTCCACCAATCATTGCTCATGGCTCCACCCTAAATCTCTTGCGCCAACATTGTCCCACCACCTTTTGTTGGTTGGCAGTTGGCCAACAGCTCTATTTGTGGATGCTACACAATTTGCCGGCTTAGTCACAATTCTCTAGCCAGTGACCAACCAGCTTTGTTTATTGGCAGTTGGCCAACAGCTCTATTTGTGGATGCTACACAATTTGCCGGCTTAGTCACAATTGCCCAGCCAGTGACCAACCAGATGTGGTCATTGGCTCCATGCCGACGAATCCCACAACTCGCTACCTCTTCCCCACCGACCCAGGTTGCTAGCTTGTCAATCACGTCGACAATCCACATCGGTCCAACCTATTGCCTAGGACCTGCCGCTTGAAACCACACTGGACAGTTGCTGCCTTTTCACCAACTTGACCAGTACCATGTGCCACCATCAATCAAATGCCTTGACGATCGCAACCCTTCTGCCACATTAGATGTCTGACAATTTGTCTGTCTCCTGGGCACTTATAATTTTAAAATTTTATTTTTGTTTCTCTTATCTCCAATCTAGTAGGCCCCTGTTCACATTCTCTTGCCCCATCTAAGCACATTTTGGGGGAGACTTGGGGGTTTTCACTAAAACCACCCAATTTGTCTTCAATTTGAAGAAAATATTGAAGCTTTTTTATTTTTTACTCTAGATTCATCACTGAATTGAGGAAATTGAGGTGTGGTTTTCATCTTTTATCAATTTGATCAAAATTTGCCCAAATTTCACCGAAAAGTTGGGGCTTTTCAAGAATTTGGCATTCTTCATTGACATTGAGCCTCAATTCATCACCGGATGCAACATTCATCACCATTTGGGTAAAAATTTCATAAAATTCTTTGAATTCCTCTTCAATTTCTCAATAAAATTTGGGACTTTTCAACATTCAAGCTCAATTTCACTCCAATTTCTTTCGAAAATTTAGGGCTTTTCTGAAATTTTTCAAATTTTATCAATATCAAGGCTCAATTCACCTTGAGGCATGCCATTCGACAACATTCGAAGAAAAAATTTATCCAATTTCTTCAATTTCCCTGTCAAATTTAGGGCTTTTGCCCAATTACACCATTGAGACACCTGAAATTTGGGGATTCTGCAGTGTTTTTTTTAGGCTTTTAGCCTTCTTAACCATGATTAAGCTTTAACTCCCAACTTATCTAGTTCACATTTTCATGTTCGCACTAGATCGGGAGTGGTTCCAGTATGGGTGGAGGGGCAAATGACCTCAAAATCACGATCTAGCTAGACGGTGGCTTTTTGGCATCGAAATCTATCACCTAGGCCTCCGTCACATACTTTCTGGCTTCTAGATCCAGTAGAGCTACTTCATAACACCAAACCTTGCAGCCATTAAATGTGGGGTCAAATGGACTTTGATTGACGAATAGACACTTGCGTTGGATTCCTGGCGTCGAAATGCATATAGGAAAACTCTAGCTCCTTGATTCGTGATCATTTCATTTTTCACCAAAATTGCCTCTTTTACGAGTCTCGGGCCACCTTTGCACTTACATTTTGGCTTTAAAATTAGCTCTCAAGAGGCATTGCTTTGGAAAGATCATATACAAGGTATACTTATTCTGAAGGATTGTGACGATGCTTTGGCAGAATATAAACCTGTTGCTTTGCCAAATGAGGATTGGGCTGAAATGAATAAGAAAGCCATCACTTATGTCAAAATGGCAGTCACAGATGATAGCTTGGTTGATATCAAGGGACTCACCACTGCATATGCAGTTTGGGAAAAACTCAAGGCTACATATGAGGATACAACTCCTGTCAATCAAGTCCATCTCATGCGAAAGTTGGTCAACTTGAAGCTTAATGAGTCTAAGCCTGCCTCAAAGCATTTAAATGCTTTCGCTGGTATTTTGAGTCAGTTACAAGATGCACGCTTGCCGGCTTTTGATCCTAAGATGAGGGCTATCTTCTTGCTCACGACTTTGCCAAATTCATGGAAAGCATTGGTTGTATCATTGAGCAACAGCCCCAACTTGACATTTGAAGGTGGGTATGGTTCTATTCTCAATGAGGAGATTAGACACAAGGCAAGTGGGAAAAACAATGGATCAGCCTACAATGTAAGAGAATGACCTGAAAAGAGGTCAAATGCTGCAAATAAGAAGAAAAATTGTAGCAAAAGCAAGGAAAAAAAGCAAGATGTCACTTGCTATCAGTGTGGACGCAAAGGGTATAAAAAGTCTGATTGCAGGTACTACAAAAAGTGTAGTGATTAGGAGCACGAAGATCGAGACAATCAGTGGCTGTTAGCACGGGGAGAGTCAGAGAGTAGAGAGTGAGGACATTTTGTGTGGGTACAATGACGAGTGTACCACTTTAGGTTTTTAGATAGATATATATATATATGAAAGTACAAATGCTAAGGGTGTGTTCACACCCGAGCACATTAAAAGGCACAAGGGCCTTTATTCCCAACAACCTCCCACCTAAAGGCAATGTGCCTTAAGAGGAGAAAAGAATCAGCTAAGTCTAGGTATGTACAAAGCAGAAATACATATATCTATTCAACTCCCATCATCTATCGACCATGAGCAAACCGCTTTGCTAGAAGACCCTTCGTAAGAAGATCTACAAGATTATCATCTATATGCACTTTGACAAGCTCAATGCTCTTGCTATCATGTACATCTCTAATGAAGTGGTACTTCACCTGCATGTGGTTCCTCATCGCATGAAAGACGAGATTCCGTGCTAGCATGATAGCACTCTAATTGTCACAATGGAGAACAGGTAACTCTGTAATGCCAAGCTCTCCCACCAGACATAAAGCCTCCTTGCATGCCTCAGTGGCAGCCACATACTCTACCTCTATAGTAGACAATGCAACACACTTTTATAGCCTGGATATCAAAGAGACTGCTCCTCCTGTGAAGGTAAACACATACCCAAAACTGGACTTTCTACAATCCGCATGACTAGTATAGTTTGCATTCGTAAAGCCAACAACTGATGCCTTCTGCTTTCCAAAGCAAATGCACAACTCCTTTGTGCCTTTGAGGTATCTCATAATACTTTTCACTGCTTCCCAATGCTTTTTGCCAGGATTTTCCATATATCTGCTAACCACTCCCACTGCAAAGGCAATGTCAAGACATGTAGCAACCATAGCATACATCAAACTGCCAACAACTGAAGTTTGAAGCATATGGTATCTTGGCCATTTCAGCTGTCTCATCATCAAATGTAGGGCTGTCCTTTGCATTGAGTTTCACATATGGAGGCAATGGAACCCCAAGCTGTTCCAAGGGCAATCACAATACATGAGAAGTCCCAAATGTTAGCTGCAATTTCTGTTGTACATGTACCCGCGGGCATAAAATTTGACATGCACAGTCAAAAGCCCCAAAAAATTTTATGCTCAAAGCATTAACCATACATCTGAATTGTCTCTAACATGCATAGAATAGGCCAATTTTTCCAAAATAGAGTAATTTCAGCAAAACCCCCAAATTTTATTGACCAATCTGTCCCAACTACATTAATACATGTTCCCCAAAGCATAAAACAGGCAAAATTATTAAAATTTCACAAAATTTTGCAAAAGCCCCAAATTTCTCGGGTCCAAATGTACACCAATGTCAGCCAATTTGACTCAGTTGAACAGAATTTCACTAATAAAATAAAAGCCCCAAATTTTATGGGTCCAATGTTGAGAAATTTCACTCAGATGAGCAAAATTTCAATAATTTTGGCGAAAACCCCAATTGAAATACACACAATGTCTGCAATTTCTGACACAGATACCTCAATTTTGCATGAACAATGCTCAGTCTGCAAAAGCCCCAAATTTTTGGGCTTAGATTGCAAGAAAATTTGAAGTTGTGCCTGCACACATGAACCCTCGGTAGGGGAAGAGGAATTTCAAAAAAGGCTTTTTTAAAAAAAAGAAATGGATAACAGGTGACGGGTCCATTTACCCATTAGTTGGTGCCCCTGAGCCCTGTTGGTCCCGTCCTTGGCACATTCCACTGGTCTCGTTCATCGCGCGTTGGTCTCATCCATGAGACTCGCTACTGTCTGTCACGCCTGTCGATGCCCGTCACGCCTACTGGAACGTGCCGCATCGGTCATCAGCACCCCAAGCCTAAGGAGCCTGCATCAGGCCATAGAGGGCCTTCCGCATTCTGTAGACATGATCCTCTTTTCCCTGCACAAGAAAACCTAGAAGTTGTGAAACATAAATCTCTTCCTCAAGGAAACCATTCAAAAAGACAGACTTTACACTAAAGAATCTGTGACATAAGGGCATAGTTCACACAAAGTGAACTATTTTGCTGGGCCTGTAAGCGAGCTGATCTGTGTGGACCTATAGAGGAGAAGCAGGAAAGTGAGAAACACCTCAATCATGCATGAGCTATCTGTACCAACGAGGAATCCGAATAGACTCATCCTGCTACGAGAGATGCAGGAGCCTCTCATACCTACAAAGCACCTGTCTGTGAAAGGGACTCTCCACACCAAGGAAAGGTGAATCCTCCTCATCTAGGCTGCTACCCCTCTGATGACTGAGCATCTCTAGAAGAATCCGGAGGGGAGGCTAAAGGAGTGAAAGTGTGCGACAAAGAAAAAGTAGTAGTCACATCTATTAAAGGTAGTAGAGAAGCCAGGATAGAGAGTGGAGAAGGAAGGGGATGAGCTGAAGACGAAGACGGGGTACCAAGAGGCAACTTGGGAGGAAGTAGAGGAATGGAGGGTAAGGAAGGGTCAATCGATGATGAAGAATCACCTGCAATAGAACCATAAAGAGGATCCTCAGAGACCAACGCCTCATCAAAGATTACATCCCTACGCATCTCAAGCTTCCGTCTCCGCGGGTCGCAGAGTTGATAGCCCTTCGTGGTAGTCCTGTAGCCCACAAAAATGAGCTTCCTAGACTTCAAATCAAGCTTCATCTTCCTCTTCTTCTTGTCCACATGGGCAAATGCATCACGTCCAAACATGCAGAAGTTAGACACAGAGGGCTTTCAACCAAAGAAAGCCTCACAAGGAGTCATGTCTTGTAACACAGAAGTCACGGAGAGGTTGCGAATGTGACATGTAGTAGCCACTACCTTACCCCAAAGGATATGAGGAGACCCCGATGCTCCAACATCAATCGAACCATCTCTCATATGGTCTGATTTGCACACTCCACCACACCATTCTCAAAAGGTGTGTTCAAATAGGTATACTCCACCCGAATGTCGTGATCCCTGCAAAACTAAGAAAAGAGGTTAAAAGTAAACTCTCCACCATGATTTGTTCGTATGCCACAAACTTGGGACGTAGTCTGTGTCTCCACAAACCTTCCACTTGCAGAAACAAGAGTATGCCTCACTCTTGTACTCCAAAAAACAAGCCCATACATAACAACTGAAGTCATCTATAATCAACATCAAATACTTCGCCTTCCAAAGGAAGGTCGTCCCCATAGGTCTTCAACAGTACAAAGGTTAGTATGAACCACCTCAAGCAGAGTAGAAGCCCTCTAAGTGGCAATCTAGGGATGTGGCTGCCTATGCTGCTTGCCCCTCAAACAGCTAAGGCACAAAGTGTGAATAGGAGGGAAATCAGAAAGTCCCTCCACCGTCTTCTTTCGAGAAGCCCGTCGTATAGCATCAAAATTTAGATGACCATAACGAGCATACCAAAGCAGTCTAAGCTCATGGAAAGACCTCGCGGCTAAGGCTGTGAAACCTATCCAAAGAATGGCACTTGTAGAAGCATCCTCCAATGTCACTGCATCTTGTGTAAATACCACACGGGTACCAAGCCGTGTAAGACCATAAGCACAATAGGTTAAAACCTAAATCCAGCACATACAGGACTTTGGCCAAAGAAGATTACATGTGTCCGGCAATAAAGGAATAGTCCCCACTCCACGAAAGGAAACAGTGGAGTTGTCACCAATGGTAGCAATGTCCCCTTTGGCACTCAGGTCCTAAAGCCAATCCTATCTATAGATCATGTGAGAAGAGGCCCCACTGTCAACAAGCCAAGGCTTCTTATGAGCGGAAGAAGTAAGAGTTGTATCCTTCTCGGCAAATACATGCATAAAGACAGACTCTATCATCGCCAAGGCAGCATTTGTATCCTTCAAATCCTTCTCCTTTGGCTTCAAATGGAGGTGCTTTTGCTAACACTTCTCCTCAGGATGAGTGCCCTTCCCACAATGTGGGCACTTGGGATTCTTCTCCTTCTTCTAATCCTTCTTGTCCTCCTGCTTCTTGTCATTGGCCTACGTCGTCTTCTTCTTCCCTCCACCCGTACCTGCAATAAATGCCTTGGTGGAGCCAGAACCACTAGCCCCAACCTCTCTAAGTCACTTGTCACGCTCCAAGACAAGGTGAAAGCTCCTCCCATAAGAGTGTCTCCTAGGTCCTCGATGTAATAAGGGTGGTGTAGAAGACATTGAACCAAGGAGATGGTAGCTTAGTCAAAAGGATCATAGCCCATAAATGACCTAAAGCTCTTGCATTCATCTCCAAGTCTATCTAAGCATGCATACACAACATCATCATCATCTTGGAAGGTTCATTATATATGCATATTCTCTATATAAGGTGCATTCATGGCCTACTAAAAAAAATTATAATCTATAAAATTTTCTTGAATAAAGCACAATCTTTTTTAATTCAATCTATAAGTAACCACTTTATATGACACCCTTTTGTATGAAAAAAAAGGTATAAAAGTTGTGTTTTAAAAATCTCTTATTTTTAACTCACATTATACATACATATATTCATTGAGTGACTCCCCATCCCCACGAATGTATTGTGGTCTTGAATAGATAGTTGTTGTGGTTCAAAAGTATGTAAACAAGCACCAAATACTAGGTATATGAAAAGACTATGAGAACTAGCTCTAAAGTGAAGGAAAGGGAGCTTAAGCAAGTAGAATGCTTGTGTAAAAGTGGATTTAGTTTGATAGGATGTGGTCATTGCCTTGGCTCTTTACAATCCTAAAATGCTATAATAGATGCTCCTAACTGTAAAATGTTTGCTGAATAGGGGCATACAAAAAGTAGAATGAAAAAATGGGCTCACTTTCTTTTGGGTTTCTTCTCTAGTCCCTCCCCTCATGTGAAGACGTTCCCCCTTGTTTTTCTTTTTAGTATACCCTTGGGAGGCTAATGTTTTGAACCGAATTCACTTGTAGCAATGACATTTACCTCTCACTCTTGTATAGTTCGACTAACATGTGAGCCTACACACTCGGAGATTTATGAAGCCTTTGGGGTCACTTGGACCAATTGACCTTTGTAACAAACCTTTAGGTGTCAAGAAGCATAAGTTGGGATGTTCTTTAAGACTTGAAATCTTCATCAAAAGGTTTACCCCTTTCTGTTTATTGCACAACCTTAAACAAAAGCTTCGACTAGAGGTTTATCCTTGTTTTGATTATTGGACGATCTTAAATAAAAGCTTCTACTTTCTACAGAAACAGAAAGAGCATTCATGCAAAACGTAGCCATTCGGTCTTCTATTTTTCCTATCAAGGCATAATTCAGTGTTCTTTAACGTGTGCAGCTGACTCCCCAAATATGAAGGTTAATCGGTTCAATTTTTGGCCGTTATAAGCTCTCTCTCTCTCTCTCTCTCTCTCTCTCTCTCTCTCTCTCTCTCTCTCATATACAGATTTTGAATCAGCCATCAAACCTTGGAATTGCACGCGGCTTCTTTCGTGCCCGCACCGCCAGTCGCAAGCCATACAGAGAGAGCAGGAGCGAGAGCACGATCCAGGTAGCCCATCCGCCACTGGGGCAGCTCCACCAATCTGCGGGGCCGAGTGAACCGATAGACCAGCTCATTCTCTATGAATGATCTAAAGGATCCTCCTGTACAGAAACGACCAGCTCATTCTATGAACGATCTAAAAAGAGCCTCCTGTATAAAAATGAGCAAATCTGGGAGGGGGAGAGACAGAGACACTTGGGAGAGAGCTCGAGACGAGAGAGAAGACAGACCGAGAGATGAGACGAGAGAGAGGGAGGGAGAGAGAGAGAGAGAGAGAGAGAGCGCATCATGGGTCCACCCATCGTTCAATGTCTCTCTGACTCGAAAGTCGGCACATCTACGTATCATCCCGCCCCACTATTCGATTCCTAGCCACAAGTCTCTATGTCGAGTACATTTGGTTGCATTCATAGCCACTAGAAACTAGTTCACATAAGTTTGCTAAGGCTGGTTACACACCAGGTAATGGACGGCCAACCCCCGCCCAGAGTGTGGGCTTGCACTTTTTGAAATTGGGCACGAACATGGGCGTCATACCTTTACACACCAAAGGGACACAGTTTGTAAAAAAAATGAAAAAGAATAAACTTATAAATCTTTTGATTGGTTACAAATGCAAAAAGTACACCCTTGTCCGCCACTTTACAAAGTGAGCAAGGGAGACTCCTCGTCCAAAAGTGGGCGGAGAGTTCACATGTTTAGCAGGTAAACAACAGGTCATGTCCTCTCTAGTGTGTAAAGGACTGCGGACACCAACCTTTAAAGAAGTGTTTTGATTGGTCAAAGCTTACAAAGTGGGCATCCCTTTTTTGGTGTGTAACCAGCCTAAGAGCCATGGCACATGCAAGTTCATGAATTGTTGGCACTTCATGCTGAACAGCCAATGCAAGTCCACAATGATGGTTCTATCTCGCGCTTGGGGGGGAAGAGAGAGAGAGAGAGAGAGAGCAGACTCATTGACAAATCCATATGAGAGAGAGCGAGAGAGAGAGAGAGAGAGAGAGAGAGAGAGGAGAAAGCCACTAACAAATCCATATGAGAGTCAGTAGGATTCATCATGTCTTCTTAACTCTCACAAGCTAACCAAATCCCCTTGTTTGTTAGGGTGCTACAGCCCAACAAAAGTCCATAATTCAAGTTCATGAAGGATGTCCACTTGTTCACTATGTTGACTAGCACAAGTAAAATTTCATTGCACTTGCCATAGCTCTAAGAGGGAGTGGGGAGAGGTACAGTTTGCTTGAGCCCCCCATAACTTTTGCATATAGTATCTCGTTTAGGCATTCTATAACTAGAAATGAAGAGCGCGATGAGAACTATAAATCTGGGCACCCACAGAGTTGATACTATGTAGTTTTCTATTCTCTGTTTCACACAGAACAAAATTGTTCTGGTTTGGATAGCAAACAATAAATTCCATAATGCATGTTTGATGCTTCATGGATGTTATTTTTATACCCAAATGGTATGGTTATGCTTTTCGCCTGATGTAAGTACACATGTGGCTTAGTTTTCTCAAAGATTTCATTGTTGTAATAATGGGGCTAAATGTCATTTATCTAGAAAAAGCATATACTTCTTGTCACTTGATGCTTCTAGGGCTTGGTATTGATGCTTGAATGTTCACTTAACACTTATGGATGCTTGGCACATGTCTTAGAATGATTTGGGCTTCGATTGAGTTCGCATTCACTCAGTTTTGACTATCGTATCCATGTTGTTCATAATGGATAGCAAGCAATTGTCTAATAAAGATTATGCTCATTATGCTTTGAAGCTACTCAGGTACCACATATTGGATGTACCAATACTTTAGTTGTCATGTATGCCTATGGATATGTTTATGACATGCTCCTGAGTTGAGATTGGAGCTTGGATGCTTTGACATCAGGTATCATTCCCATCCTTGGATGCTACTTGGACATTACAGTCAAAGTCTTACAAACTACTTGGATTTAATGCTTCAGGATGTATGCTCTATGTATCTTGGATGTTTAGATGTCATTCACATAATGTTTTGAGCTTCGCTTGCTCATTTAGCATTTGACTTTTGCTTTAGTGGAAGCTACTCGGCTTTGTGTATTGAGCCACATTAGCACTTGGATGCACTACAAAGCATTTGGTTTATGCAGTTGAGCTTAAGCTTATTACAATGGGACAGTGGAACTCATTGTGACATGTACATGCTCTCTTGATATTTATTGGATGCAGTTACCGTATTGTGGGCTGATTTGATCTCTTGGCTTGGACCTTGTACTTATGCTATCAGGGTGTTGTCATTGGTATTTATATGCTTATGGGTTATGTATTGAGATTTTACTTAGTGGGTTATTTATCTGGTAGTTCTCTTCATTTACCCTTGAGACCTACCTTGTGCATGACATCTATGCCTATTGCATGTATGGTTTCTGACATGTTACAGTTATGGCAGTCTTCGTGCCGGTTGTTCTTGGTTGCTCATAGTTGGTTGTTGGCATATTGCTGCAGTTTATTACAGCAACCTATCATTTTAGTTTTATGCATTCTATTTGATGGCACTCACTTGGACTTGATTGTCTTTTGCTTATAGTTTGTGTACAGCTCATTTCTTTGGTAGTATCTCCTATCTCCCACTTGATTTAGTAGGGGTTTTGGGGTTGATTTGCAAGGTATTATAGTAGCTCGTCTTGCCCTTATGTGTACTTGCTTGGTCTCATTATGGCTAGTGGTTCTCGCAACAATGCTAGCTTCGTTATGGCTAGTTGGCACACACAAGAATAACCTCTTGTATTAAAATTTCAACATTTTATACATGGACTCAAATTTTAGGGTTTGGACACTCTACCTCTTTCTTGGGCTCTCAACTAGTCCTTGTAGCACATGCATACATTTAGAGGCTTAATCTTGGACTCTCTCCTATGCATGTCATCCTTGCATAAACTTGCTTGGATGGTCCTCACCCTAGTAATAGGAAGGGGGTTTCTATGATGTGCTACTCATAGATGTGCACAATGGAACCTAAGCCTTGTACTACCTAAGTGTCTAACAATATGTGCAACCTTGGTAATGTGGTCTCTATGTTATGCAAGCTTGATGCCTAATGCAAATGTGTTGTCGAAGTTGGTACAGTTCCTAAGGGTGCCAGTCAAATGGCATTGTAAGTGAGTCCTAAAAGGTTCGAGGCCAAAAATATCCAAAAGTCAAATACTTCCTACAAGCGGTTGAACTTTGGGTTTTTAGTGAGTGCAAGTGTGTTATCTTAGTACAAATGTGTACTTACATTTTTATTTCTAATGTGTCCTAAATGCCTAGGTTAATGGGACTTCATGTAATATTATTTATTATGCACTAGCTTCCCAAGAGATGTGTGTGGCTCTTGAGGTACCATGCTAGGAGACATCCTTATGGGTGCTATCAGGGTTTGGGAACATACCCTATGGTGCTCTAACATGTTACTAGTGGCTAAGAGTATGCATATCTCTACACATGCTTTTGTGTGTGTATGTGCTCCTACCCTAATGTCTAAGTGTGGATGGTGTTTTCATGTGCATGCTCTAAGAGTGCTAGTGTGTCTATAACTTGTGACTAGAGGTTGTTAAGTGTGATTCTACCCTAGCTACCTAGTGCGTTTGCTATATCCTATGTGGCTGCCTGTGTGGTAAGTGCATCGAGCACCTTGTGTGTTGTGCCTAGAAGTACATACAATGGTGTGTGATACATGCAACACCTATGTGTGTCTCATGTAGTGCTCATGTCATGTGCAACTAGGCTAATGCAATGTATAACAAACTAGTGCAATGTATTATGAAGTTGAAAACCTACACCTAAGCCTCATTGTCAATACCAAAAATGGGCTCGACACTGGCTCTAAGGGTCTAATCGAGCTCCTATACTCTCCAAACAACCCCCATAGTCTCGCGGCCAGGAGCATTTGGATGCTACAAAATGATTTATTTATTGAATGTGTTTGTAGACATGAGTTTCAAACTTTAGTCCAATGTATTGCCCATCTTGACTCCAAGCAAAGGGAGTATCCCATACATATAGGTGATTAACGCCTCATTATACACACAAATAGAGCACCCCCAGTGATTACTATGGCTCCTGCAACTCTCCTACACCCCAGGGATTGGCCCTAGGATATGCTGTCTCAAACAAAAATAACAAATAAGACAAAATCCTCTCATGATGTATATAACAATCCATTAATATTTTAGCCTCACATAACGTCTCCCCAAAGATCATCATGCTACCCTACAACAAAGGAACCTCACACTCTTAGTGTTGATCACAACTGAGTATACATGTGCTATGCATCCAAGAGTTTTCATTTTGATACCACTCTTACATGCAAATGCAATGTGTATGACTCATTGTGCCCAAACAATTTTAACTATAAATTAGTCAAGTGTTATACAAAAATAGCCTTTTTATAATTTCTTTTCGCTAACTTTATGTTGTGTTGCAAAGGGACAGTACCGGGCTAACCCATGCTACTATTCCTCTTCAAACTTAAATAAACGAAAGCCTATATGCCATAATATGTAATGAAATTAAAACTTATTCAAAATTTATCCCTTTTTAGCTCTTTTTCCCTTACCACTTAGGTTTTGGTTTCGTGCATAGGTGTAAAAGGATTTTGTCATCATTTTTATATGAATAAGCAATAAATATTCACTTTTCACACATAAATGGAGGTAGCCTAAGGCAAATCCTTATGCCCTACCCTCATTATACATCCACATATACACTCTTAATTTTTGATAAATTTTAGCACATTAAATGCATTTTTTTCCTTCAAAGAGACTATTTTTCATGGTTATTTCTATTTATTTGAACATCAATTACTAATTTTTTCTAATTTTTTAATTTATGTGACTAGTATGGATTGTGGTCCATTAGTATATCAATTATTATTCCATATGAACAATATTTGTAGAGACGATCAACCGCTGAGACCCATGGACCGCTTATTGTTTCAAGCATTGCAAGCCGAGCACTAATGGCTACCTCTCACATAGCCAACATGCCATCCATCTCTATGGGTGTAGTGAGCTTACCTCCATGCCCGATCGATTCACCTCCTTGCCCGAGCACTTTGGTAGCTCCACGATCCAAGTGCAAGCTTCAAGTGCTCAAGCTCCATGCTCCAAGCTCCATTGTTGTGAGAAAGAGAAGAGAAGAGAAGAAGAGAGGAGAAGATGGAGAGCTTCTCCACCATGGTCCCTTACCCTTACACACTCACTCCCTCACACTCTCACACTCCCTCTCTCAAGCACAAGCTCAAGCAAGCAAGAAGAAGAAGAAGAAGAAGAGAGCCCCTTTTGGCCACACACAAGAATGAGCTTCTTATTCACTTTTCAACTTTATATACAAAACCCTAAATCCATTTTTGGGTGGTCAGCCCATTATCCCCTTTTTTACATGGCCGATCGTGGCCTAGAGACCCTTTTTCCCATTGTCCTCCAATCTTTCTAGCTTCCTTCCTACCGCCCATCTACCTTTACAAATTGCATGGGTGAGAGCCCGGCACTCTTAAAATAAATTGCATGGGTGAGAGCCCATCTACCTTTACAAATTGCATGGGTGAGAGCCTGGCACTCTTAAAATAAATCATGGTGCGCCTTGCACTTTTTTACAAAAGTATAGACTCGCGCTTTTTCTTGTGTGTCTTTTTCCTTGATTTAGGACTTTTTTGTACTTCTTATTTTTCCAAATTCTTGGTGCACCTTTGTCTTCTATTTCACTTTTTGCCTTGGCCTTGTCTTCTGCTTAAGATTTTCTGGCTTTTCCACCTTGTTCGTTTGAGGGCTAATATTACCCCCCTCATAGATGAGTGCTAGTCCCATGTCACTCACCGTCATAGGTAGCAGGCTTTGGCATGCACCGAAGACATGGGTGGAAGGGACATCTATGGTTTGCTATGGAGGAGTTTTGGTGGTGGTGCGGATGAAGGTCGTTAAGGGCATGTTGTTGGTGATTGGTTGGTGGTAGGGTTGTTGAAGTTGGTGATAGGGATGGTTGTTGTTGGGAGTTGCACTCATGGGTTGGCACAAGTGTTGATGTTCAGGGATTCTGCACCCAATGATTCTTTGGTGGGCTTGCAGAATGATAAAGGATAAGAATTCAACGTTGAGTGTTGATGAAGAGCTTATGGTACTTTTGTTGGAGTCTTCAATACCTGCAATTGAAAATATCTCATATGTGGTCTCTCCTTGGGGGTAGTGCTAGGCTTCTTATCGTGCACAAGACATAGTCTGATTAGTTTGGGAGACAGGTCGAGAACTCTAAGCGAGCCGAGAGTAGTGTAGCAATGTGTGGATGAAGCAAGGGTTCAATGAGGTGGAAAAAGTTATCAAGGTTGAGGAGAAGTACACACGAAGGTGTATGAGACTTAATTTGTGATGTGACAACACAATGTATCATGGTTGAGCTCATCAACACATTACTTTCGATAACGGGTAGCTTCTTGTATTGCTTGGCGAATACAGTGTACTTCCCATGGATGTTCATACGTTGCTTACCATGATCAATTGCGATGGTACTAAGGCGGAGTGCAAAAATGAATCGTGCAAATGGGTCAGGGTGACAGGTCTAACCATAGGCGATACAAGCTCCCTAGGTATGTCCTACCCTTGATGTGCCCTGAACAATTGTGGGGGATGTGTAGAGGGCTAGGGGACTAGGGACGGAGCTAGCTGACCAGGGTCACTAGAATGCTTTTAAATAATTCATAAAATTCCCTCTTGTTTTTAGTTGCCTTTTCCTCTTTTAAGCACCTAGTGCCCGAGCGTCGGGGGAGGACCTGCACATCAGGTGTTGCTACAACCCGGGCGCTCCCTTGAGCCTTCGTTCTCCTAGCTTGGGGAGATTTCGGCCTGTGTCCTAGGCGGTGTCACTTGGGACCTCTTTTTGACACATACCTCTTTAAGGTAGGCATGTAGCGTTCTAGTGAAGGCACTCTACCTTATGCTCCCTCTGATGGTGGAGAGCTTCCTTGTAGGCCAACTGCATTGTGTGCTCCATGACAGCTACTGTGGGGAAACCTGCAAAATGTGAACCAAGGGTTAGGCCCTATGACAAGATAGAATTATTCACATGAAAGGGATTTAACAATGGATTATTAAGCACATATGACGAGGAGGGGTGAGGTGAGGCAATTGCAGGGTGTATACTAGCCAGTAGCAGATCTTTGCTCACTTCTAGTTGCACGGGTTGGTTGTGATGGAATGGGGCAGGGCTCGTGCACGGAAGGATGGATTGGAAACGAAGGGAAGTCTGTAGAAGGGGACGATGCCCTGTGTACACCCTCAGAGCTGTTGGTCAGGGCTTCCCATGGCGGCCATGAGGACTACATGCCTTCTACCCATAGGTGGGAATGGTCACACGACTTCTAGATGTGTGGTGAGAGAAGGAACCTAGGAGCTCAGCTTGTCAAACCCAAACTTTTCTCCCTGCGCTTGACTATCATTGCTTGTGTGTGTGCTTGCTTTGCCTTTTTTTTGGTATTATTTATACACAGTCACAAAACACATTGTTCATTTATGTACAGTCACAAAACACATTGCTCATTTATGTACAATTTATGCATCCATGTCGCTTTGTGAGGATAAAAACCAATTGTAAAACTTAGGATTGTACTGGAGTGTGGCACACACATCTAGTACTTGTGGCACCTTACTCAATAACAATAGATATTTTGCAACATCGAGTAGCATGGTACCTTGTCCGAGTCTACTTGCATCATTTAGCTCATCCTCAGTGAGAATCTTATCAACCAGAGAGTTTTCTTGGCTAGTTCTAGCTAAGTACTTACTCCTAATGGTAGTCAAGACTCAAAAGGAAGTTGGCGCCACATAGGTTGGGTCTCTTTGAGACCGCCATTTGGCTAATCGCTTCTCTAAGACCATCATAATCTGGGCTCCCAGTTTGGCCATTATAATGCGGTTTTCAAACCAACGTTTTTCGAATTGACTTCGACCCTCTCATTGTCGCTTTAGTTGCTCTATCTCTAAGAGATTTGGTTGGCAAAGCACATCGTTGAATGTCACAGTTAAGTGTAAGTCATATTGCTCATCATCAAGATATTATTGCTCTTCCCAAGATAGAGGAAATGACAAGTATTCCTCAAGCTGTTCCTTAGGAAATGCACCCATGTCTACAAGGACGTAGACACGTGCGGATACTTTGAGTTTGGCATCCAACTCAGTTAAGCATTCTGTGACACTTCTATGTTCAATGAGGGCTTGCTCGGTTGCTATCTCATGCAAGGATCTAGGATTTTCCTAGGCTTTAGCATAGCAGGGGGCTCAGGCCTAGATGAGCAAGATTGGTCAACGCTAGGATTACTTATGTCCTTGGGGTTTCCATGTTTCCCCTAAGGCCTTGCTTTTATTGTGTTATGGTTCTCCTTGGATGTGACTGGTGTAGTCTTGTCACCCTATTGTGACAGTGTTGTATCCACTCTTAATTGGTCAATGCGAGTTCTGTTGTCGGTGGATTGAGTGTTGCAAGCAACCATTGATGGTAATGGTTACTTTGATTTTTCAGAACACACGGGTGTGTCTGAGGTTTCACCGCTATTAGGAGAGATGGTGATGGGTTCCTTGGTGGGTGGGCTCGATGCTTTATTCCTCAGCTCTCCAGTACTCTTGGTCTCAATCTTCTTAGTGTCTACAACCACTTGCAATTGTCGTTGTTGTTTTCGTTGTTCTCTCCTCTTTTTCTTAGGCGATTGAGGTGTATCCTTTAAAGACTCAGGACCCTGAACTAGGTCAGTCGTTGATGTGCTTGGTTGGGCCTCACCATTCTCTTTTTCTAGTGTGTCCTCATGGGACATAGCTGCGGCCTGCTAAGCAATCTCGCTAGGTTGTGAGAGTACAACTGCCTCTCTTTTTGGAGACTCTAGCTCTTCAGCTAATTCCCCTTCATTTAGCTCCTCATCCGATTGCATTGGCAGTTGCTCTTGGTCGGGCATTTGTTCTAGACTCTTGTCCTTATCCATTGGAACACCCCTCCATTACTTCTTATCAAAGCGGGTCTTGTGTTTAGAGCTGTTTTTCTCTTGCTTAGGAAGTTTGGGTGACTCTAGTGTAGAACCAAGAGACAATTTAGGGCTCTTGTCATGTAGGCTTGGACTGAACCAGCTGAAGAAGTCAGGGTTGTATTGATGGAAATCATAGAAATCTAGGATTGCAGGGTCTTGAGTGAGGTAGAAGACATATGTGGTGATATCAAGAACCATGCTTCCCACTCCTAGCCTGCTAGCCACGTGTAGATCTTCTTCTAGAAGCAATTTATCATACAAGGGATATTTTTGGATAGAGGTAGAAAGCTGGACCTCTTGGACCATTGTCAACACTCTTAATGAGATTGGGATAACGTATGTGGGATCATGTATTGATGTCCAAAGGGCTTTCCTTTACTCGGCAAGTGTCATTAGTCGGTGGCCAATTTTGGTTATTAGACTCTAATTTGAGTACCATTTCTGCATAGAGTTGCCTTGTCCTTTCCCTTTTCATTTGATTGCTTTGAGCTTTTCCTTGTCTGTCTCACATTGAGCATTATAGAGTGAGGGTATTAAGCGCAATTCTCTAGCTATGATCTTTGGGATGTCCTTTATGACTTCTTCAGCAATAGCTACATAGTGGGAGCAAACATGTTGTTGCTTATCCCAAGTCAGGGGTTCGGCTATGAGCTTTGTGTGTTCCGATGTTGGCCTTCCAATGTCCACAAGGATGTATGCATGTGTAATGGTTGTCAGTTTGTGCTTTGATAGTGTTGGAGGTGTCGAGGATGTTGGTTGCAACACATCTTCCACATGTGAATTGCTAAGTACATGTTCAACAAGGGGTATTGTCACGGCCAAAGGTTGCGACTGCTGCAATTCCTGATTGAAAGTAGTAATGGCTAGTTCAACGGACTAGCCACTATTGGTAGACTGTTGTGTCAAGTCCTTAAGCAGATCAGAAGTGGCCATGTCTTTTGTTGCCCTTTGCGTATTCACTTGTGTAGATTAAGCATTAGTTGAGGTAGTCACGATGGATTGCAGAGGCCTATCCTTAGGTTGAGAGCTAAGGGTGTTGTCATTTCCCACCTCTTGGACATTTGGAAGCTTAGATGGAGATAGAGATTGAGATGGAGCAGCTGCACTTAACAACTGCTATTGTGCTTCCTGTGTTCGTTTAGGAAAAGAGGGTGTAGGAGATTTGGGACTCCTAGGTGGACTTAGCATTGGCTGGAAGATTTGCTCATGGCTGTTGATCCTGCCAATTGCTTTATTGAGCAATCAACCTCACCATGAGCAATGTTGTGCTCATGATTCTTGTTATCCTCTTGGAAAATCAAAGGCTCCTTGGGCACTAGTGACTTTTGTGCACTCTCAATGTTTACATCTGATCTCCACTTGTTAAGCACGCTAGGTTCAGGATCTACCCTTCGAATAGTCCCGTTTGGTTTCTTGATTTTCGTGAGGGGCTCAGTCACTCCAACCTTGTTGAGTGAAGACTTGGATTTTCATCTAGATTTTCTCTTGCACTTCTTCCCTTTTGATATGATCTAGCCTTTAGTTGACGGAGGTGGTTTAGTCGGGGGTTTTGGTACCCAAATCCATTGGTTACCTACGTAATACCCTTGAACATGTATCAATGTTTTGGATATCCATAGCAGCATTGTGTGTTGAAATGTGCAATGTCCAATTATTGGAATATTGTTATTGGTACCCTAGAGGGGTATCATTGTGTGATTTATGGTAGCCACATAGGAGGATGTGGACTTCATGGATAGATGTGGGACAAGGGTCACCACAAGTTGAATGTGGATCAGAGGATGCCACATAGCAGGCTATTGTCTTGAGGTTCTCTATATAAGAGACCTGCCATTGTATGATCATTAAGCATTGGAATATATTGTTGAGTGTTGCCTACATCGTTGTCTCTCCATTATGGATTTCCTTGTGTATTTTGATCCTCCATAGCATTGCACTAATCTTGCATTGCCCTAGGCTTAGTGGCGGTCTCATTTAGTTTCTTATCATGGTATCAGAGCTGGTCATCCGCTAAGCTTAGGTAGATTAGTGTGTTTTCTTTCATGTCTTTTGTATAGAGAAAAAAAAAATGGCAACACTCTATCATTAGGGAGAGTTTGTGTGAGATTATGCCTTTGCTGTATTTGAAGTAGCCCACGAAAGTAGTAGTCCTGAGTTGAAGTTTTCTACTATGATAAAAGAAGAACTGTGCAGGTTGCTGCAACAAAGGAAGTTGCTCCCTATGGAAGCTGCTGCTGCCAAGAGAAGAAGACTCCCTGCTCATGGAAGAAGCAGGAGGATGTTGCTATTGAGAAGTCAAGAAAGAAGCTGCCGTGAAGAAAGGAGAGAGTTGTTGCAAAGAAGAGATGCTGCAAAGATTGTTGTTGACGCTGCCCTTGCTAAGTTGCTGTTCAAGAAGGTCAGCAAAGGAGTTACAAGATGGTTGCTGATGCAATGACACTCATGACAGGGAGCTGCTGAAAATGATTGCAGTGAAAGGGATACTGAAGAAGGAGCCGGCACTGCCCTTCTCAAAATGGATCACGAGGTTGCCATTGTTATCCTTGCTTATAAGGAAGATGTTTGGAATAAGCGTGATCTGTTTCAGCTCGTGGAAGAGTTTTTTGACAACAGCAAGCTGCGCAGAAATTGCAAAAATTTTGAAGAACGTAGTGGATGAACGGAGAAAAGAAGTCACTCATGAAGATCAGAATCTCTTGGCGGCACTTCTAAGACAGAACATGGCAAATCAACATAACATCGACTTGATAATTTCTTTGCTCATGGCTGGCTACGAAACTACATCCATGATCATGACCTTGGCTGTAAAGTTTCTCACTGATCATCGAGTTGCTCTCATGCAGATACGAGTGAGCCCACCTAAGCCTTGCCGCTTTAGAGTTCTGTACCGCTGCTGAATGCTCCATCCCAGTGCCATCTTCATCTCGATTTCTGCATAAGCTTTTGCAACATTGCCGTTTGTTGTTCTTAAATAGCTCCAAACTTGAGGACGAAGTCTCCTTCAAAAGGACGAAAGGAGCCCACTTCAAAGAAGGAAGCAGAGTCACATGCCTCGCCTGATAATGCTGCAAGTGGAAGAGAGATATACAGGTAAAGCCAAAGGGCTCAGATGCCACTTTTGGTGCAAATGGATCCGACGAGAAGTGTCAGCTATGAGAAAGCATAAGAAAATCACAGAAGAAAGTCGTTGAAGAGGAGCATAATAGCGGAAGGAAGAAGTTGAAGAGGCTCGTGAGGATGACGGCCGAGAGAAAGAGATGGCTGCCTCAAAATGTTTGATTTGGGGTTGAAAACCCTAAAATATTTGTATGGTGTAAATGATCTTATCTTGTGTGGTTTGAAACAAGCCTTAGCCCCTTAGCCTCTTATCCTTTCCATACCACTCCCTAAGATGAATCTCCATATGGAATATCTTTGGGAATCAAAATATATGTCAATCTTGGTTGTGGCAAGAGCCACATATTTAGTCAATGGCATATATGGCATAGATATTTTTGTGTCAAATCTAGTGACACATGTATTGAAAGATTGTGAACAATGATGTGCTCATTCACAATCTATACCTATGGATGTATTTTTATGACACCTTTATTTGCGGGTGCCTTGCCCTTGCATGGACATAAAATGGATGTAATTCTCTCACCCTTGTTTATGAGGGTCCTCTGCCCGAGCCCACGGGTGCTCAAAAAGGATATTTGATTGTGGTATGCAGGAGTAGTGTACGTTGATGATGCACTACTTGGGTTGGTTCCTTCTCCCTGACACATGGGGTGTCTAAAAAGCACTTGGGTGGTTCCGCCCGAGCAGCATGGTGCTCGAAATGGACTTGAGGTGTCTAGGTTGCTAGACACATGCACACACATTTGTTGAACACTCCAATTTGTCATTGAGGGGGAGTGTTGAGAAAGTGAGTTTGGCAATGCCAAATCATTGGGGGTGAGAGGTGAGATGGTCACACTGATTGTACATTGAGGAGGGGTGTTGAAATGTGCAATGTCCAATTATTGGAATATTGTTATTGGTACCCTAGAGGGGTATCATTGTGTGATTTATGGTAGCCACATAGGAGGATGTGGACTTCATGGATAGATGTGGGACAAGGGTCACCACAAGTTGAATGTGGATCAGAGGATGCCACATAGCAGGCTATTGTCTTGAGGTTCTCTATATAAGAGACCTGCCATTGTATGATCATTAAGCATTGGAATATATTGTTGAGTGTTGCCTACATCGTTGTCTCTCCATTATGGATTTCCTTGTGTATTTTGATCCTCCATAGCATTGCACTAATCTTGCATTGCCCTAGGCTTAGTGGCGGTCTCATTTAGTTTCTTATCATTGTGCTGGCTCTCCATCAATACCTTCGTCTACAAGGCTTGGGCTTCTTTTGTGGTCTTCTACAATATTGTAAGTCCAAAGCCTATCCTTGGCATTGTCTCTTGACCTTCATGTTTCAAGCATGGCCTTGCTCACTGGTTCTCTCTGTTTAACATGCACTTGTATCAACTCTTTCAACAAGTCCTTGCTCTCATTACTAGGCTTGCCTGGTATGTCAGAATGTTCCTTGCCTTTCCCTCGAGGTTTGATGAAGTCACCCTTACTAAAGGTTGTGATTATCCTCACACCAAGCGGTGTCAAGTGTATCCTCTGTGCTACATAATCGGCCTCACACTTAGTCACCCTTTTAAAGGGTCTTCCTAGGAGGGTTGCTTTTCCACAATTAGCACCATTTGGAGGAACATGGAAGATGATAGGCAAGCTTTCCGTTTCAATAGTTACAAGGATTTTGCACTTTCCTATAAGTGCTTGTGAGTGTCCCTTGTAAGGACTAAGAGTTGCATTAGTCGGTGTGAGCTCTAGGTTGGCCTAGTAGGGTCCATGCGCCATAGGTCAAGATATTAAAATCGGCTCCTTCCTCAATGAGAGCATCAATAGTGTGCTCTCTTTTCGCGGTGAGTTTGACCCTAAGATAAGTAGGTGGTACTATGTCTTCATCTTTCGGGTTTTGGCTTGTAAATTTAAGCCTTCTGATGTATACCTTTGAGTCCCCAACTGCACGACCAGATGTGGATTCTCCATTGATATCTTGGGTTGTCTATGCAGTGCCATTCAAGGTGCATATATCGTCAGGACTGTCATGTCTAGTCATCCTCGCAGTTGCAGCTTGATGTTGTTCCATTCCGGTCTGACTAGATGCAATTTGAATGCAACCTATACATGTTTTTGTGGTGTGGCCTTTTTGCCCTTGTTGGCTAGATTGGCCCATTGAAGTTCTAGGGTCTCTTGCTACGTCGTCTTACTCATTTTAGGTTCGTTTCTGGGTCTATGACTCCACTGGCTACCGTTAAGGCATTGACTCTCTCGATAGTCTACTCAAGCTACTAAGTAGCTGTGTCTCACGAATTCGCCTATTCCTTATGCCAGAATTGAGTTCTGGGTGTTGAGATGGCTCACAAAGGTTTGCGTGATTGAAACCTAGCTGGGTCTGGTGCAATTTTTCAAAAAAATTGTAAAAATCTGACTCAGCCCAACTCGTCTGAATTGCAGGGTCTGAGTGGTGGATTTGGATGAGCCGAGGGCCGAATAGGAACACTGGCCGAATTTGTGGCTCGAATGGCCGAATGGATGTGGCCAAGGGCTGAGTTAGGTTAGTGGGCCAAATCGATTGCTCGAACGGGTCGAGTCAAAAAGGGCCGATTGGAAATGGCCGAATGGTTTGGACCGAATCAAGTTGGTCGATGGTGCAAATCCAAGCAGGGGCAAATGGCATGTTTGAACGGGCCGAGGGTAGGAGGGCCGAATTTAAAGGCATTGGTCGAGTTGTCCGTTTGAAAGGGCTGAATTGGCCAAATGCAAGAGGCCTGAGGGCCGATTCTGGGACTCAGCCCATAATCAAGTCACTCGGACGGGCCAAGTCGTGCTTGATGATGGCGGCGCCAAGGATGATTTTGATAAATCCAGTGATCCAAGCAATCACAGGGGTTTGATCTACTTGACAGGTGTAAAGAACTTTCCGATGGCAAGATCGATTCGAATCAACAATGGAAGCTCTCTCCCTCTCTCTCTCTCTCAATGCTAGGGTGAAAAAATGAGCTCTTCTATGGTCTCCTGACCTCTTATTATCCTGCCCAGGCCTGCATTCACCTTAGTCTTGCTCCCCTTATCAACATTTAACCCAAAAATTTCATTTTGTGCCCTTCTTTTCCCTGTCTTAGCTTGTTATACAACAACATAAAACCCTATTGCGTGCTTAAATGTTTTGCTCCTATCCTACCTAAATGCAAACAAAAATCATAAAGAAAGTACCTACGCTACTCCCAACCTACCTTTCCAATTCCAAAAAACCAAAAACCTACTTGCTAAGGAGATCGAATACCTCTTCAAACTCCCTCACTTTTCCTACGTATCTACCTCAAGCACCGTTTCGGAAAAAACCCTACTTCAATGCTCGATTCGAAGCGCGCAAGCACTCAAGGCTTGAATCAGTTGGTTCCGGCAATGAAACCAACATGTAGAGGTGATCAACCGTCGAGACCGCTGACCGCTTATTGTTTCAAGCGTTCCAAGCCGAGCACTAATGGCTACCTCTCACATAGCCAATGCGCCATCCATCTCTACAGGTGTAGTGAGCTTACCTCCATGCTTGATCGAGTTACCTCCTCTCCCCAGCACTCTAGTAGCTCACACTATCAACAACAAGTGGTTTCAGGTGAAATAGAGGGGCAAACAGCCTTGGATTCACAATTTGACTAGACTGGTGACTTCCTGGCATCAAAAACTCTTAATTGGCCTCCGTCGCTTGCTTTCCAACTTCTAGATTAAGTAGTTGCTTTGCAATGCTAAACCTTGAGGCCATTGAATGGGGGGTCAAACGGGCTTCGATCAATGAACAGATACTTATAGTGGATTTTTGGCATTGAAATCCACCTAGAAAAACTCTAGCTCCTCAATCTATGATCTACACATTTTCTGCCAAATTCACCACTTTTACAGCTCCCCGACCACTTTTGTGCTTTAAATTCTGTCTTAGAATCAGCTCTCATTGGCGACCACAAGATAGGGTGACTCAGCCTCTCAAACCCACAAACTGATTTGCACACACACAAAACATAAAGAGTATCAAGTTGCTTTAAATAAAATACATAATATAGCACAACACAGCTCTCATCCTATCCACTGACAAAATCAAAACATGAATTCCATGAGGGATAGGCCAAGTATAATCTAACAAAGAAGTTAAAAGCTACTTGCTAACCAATTACTCTAACACAGATCACCAGCTAACAAAGCTATCAAAGGAGTCATCCTAAGTGGTGGTCTAACCCACCTCCTACCTATTCTAGTACAACTAGACCAAGAACTCCTACTAGGCAAGTACTCTTATAGCATATCTCATATATATATATATATATATATATATATATATATATATATAAAATCTAGTACTCGAATGTGTAAAAAGGAGGGACCTGAGCGTATTGTGACCCAAGGAGAATAGGGCATCGATGGTATCAGGTCCTAGTCTCGATACCCAAGAACCTACCAAGCTCTCATGAGGCGACACGTTTTTTTTAATAATTCTCACTCACTTTTATTTTAGCTTCAATCATCCTTATTTCCTTCAAAATGCCATCGCCTGGGAATACAAGGGATCCACCTCAGGTCTCTAACTCGCCCCTAAGAACCTACTAGGCCTTCATAAGGCAATGAATATTCTTTGAATTTTTTTTTAATTTTTCCTTACTATAGGTGTTAGAATCTCTTTTTACATACCTCCCTATTATATATATTTCATATATATTTATTATTTTCCTATTTTATTTGGAAAGCTTCCTTAACTACCTTACAACTAACAAGGATTCCTAGTACTAGCTCCCTAGTAGGCTAGAAGGACATGGTCACTAGGACTACCCTAAAATAGCTATTTACATACCCAACAATGTCTTTGTAGGAGGCAAACAATTGCACAAACCTCCTTAGATATACTTGACCTAATTCTAGAACTTCATGCCTTGATTGCCAGTCCCTTACAAAAGAAAGAAAAATCCCCAAAATACACATAACACATTCTGCTTAAGGGAAAATAACTTGGAAAGTAAAGATATCACTTAGACTAGCCATAAAAAGCTTCCACGTAGCAATTGGCTCCCTCCAGGTGCTCCTTCAAACCTATCTAATAGATCACTAAAACAAAGAACCATCAAACGCACCTGCACTAAATAGACACATGGCCCTCTTGGCCTAATGAGATAAATCATTTCTCTATGAAAGAAATGCCCCTTTTGGTCTAACAAAATATAACGTTTCACTACAAAAGAAATTATCCTCTTAGCTTAATGGAATTAACCATAAAGCATAATTCATAGCAACCTATTGTTGAAAGCAAACCCTTGGTCTCCACATAACCCTATTGAAGCACAAAACTAGACCAAGGGGATGGGCTACTTAGGCCCTACACTAAATGCATCAAATTATTAGCTAAGTCCCTTGCATAAATGGCAAGGGGAGTTTAAT
The DNA here is from genome assembly GCF_053477565.2 of Lygodium microphyllum. Taxonomy (NCBI): domain Eukaryota; kingdom Viridiplantae; phylum Streptophyta; class Polypodiopsida; order Schizaeales; family Lygodiaceae; genus Lygodium; species Lygodium microphyllum. Next base: position 112,338,620 of record NC_141149.1, on the reverse strand, counting down.
GAATATATAGTTGGACGATTTGATACATCCATGAAAGAATAGGAAGATGGTTAATCACTATGGGAAAAGGCAAGAAGTAAGTTTTTGAGTGAGCTTTTTTTGGCAACCCCTTTATTCTTATTCCACATAGCTCACTTATTCCAGCCTTAGATGTATCCACCTCCACTTCCACCACCACTACAATCACCAACGTTGCCGCCGTCACCACTATCACCGTCACCACCATCGTCGCCATTGCTAGCTCTACCACCATCACTACCTTTGCCACCACCTTCACTCACTCGCTCACTCACTCACACACATGCTCTCTCTCTCTTTCTCTCCTCTCACACAACACACATTCTCTCTCTCTCTCTCTCTCAAATTATGCCACCTATCTTACCATGACCACTGTCTCCCTCCCTCCCTCTCTCTCTCACTCTCTCTCTCATGTTTGCAATATAGAAATATTTGTGCAAGCACTCCAAATCAACAGAACTTGTATTACATTATTGGATTGTGACATGTGTTCCAATGAACAATCCTCTCTTTACTAATATATAGCTCTCTCTCTCTCTCTCTCTCTCTCACACACACACACACACACACACACACACACACACACACACACACATTTACAATACAAAAGTAAATTTGCTAGTACTCTAGGTTTGATAGAACTTGTTTTACATTGGATTATGACATGTGTCACAACAAATAGTTCATTTTTTACTTGTAAATAGTTCTCTCTCTCTCTCTCTCTCTCATATTTATAATACAAAACAATTTTTGCAAGCAATTTGGATCTAGATTCATATTATATTGATCTTCCGCAAGTGTACTATTGTTTTACAAATTGACAGATAATGATAGTAAAAGATTATCATAAATTTAGTCATAGCTAACCAAAGCGAGATATATTTGTATTTTCTCAACAAAATAAAATGCATTTACTCTAATAATTAGCAAAGTCTTTGCTTTGCTGGTCACACCATGGGCGACATTGGAAAAGATCTTCTCTTTCCAAATATGAGACGTAAGTTCTCTTTGGTAAGCATGGATTGATGTATAAACATATATCCATTTGCATCCATTCCAAATACTCACTAAACATTTTTCTTTATACATGGCTCTAGCAACCTTATTAAATGTTGGTTAAAAAATAAAAACTCATTATTAAAGCTTGTAAATTTTTGGATTATTTATTATGGTGGCAAGAAGGGATATTGATTGGTGAAAACAAGTATAAATTTGATGCTTAGTCAATATACTTAATGAGAGAGAGAGAGAGAGAGAGAGAGAGAGAGAGAGAGAGAGAGAGAGAGAGAGAGAGAGAGAGAGAGAGAGAGATCATCATCTTGGTCTCTCATTGTGCATGTCTTTGCTAAGTTGACATCATGTTGTTGAAATATTAATATTCATTAGCTATAAAATATAGTTATACTTCTTTGAACTAATCATATGTGTGTATATGTGTGTGTGCAAGTGTTAAGACTCTTAATATACACACATAAATACATGCACATACATATGTATATATATTAATGAGAGAGATAGAAATAAGTTCTTAATGAGACACACACACATACATACGTGCATGCATGCACATATACATAGAGAGAACAATCAAGGTAGGTTTGTCTAGTGTATATTAGATAACTAAAGACATAGCTTTAAAGATTATTGCTCATATAAACTCTAATCCACCTTAACTAAGTAATTTATCAATGGTTTGCCTAGCCTTTAAAATAAATAATATATTCTAGATACTTTGAATGAAAGGAATTTCAATGGAAGGGTTTTAGGACTCAATGGAGAAGAGAGGGAGGAGAGAGAGACCAAAATAACTTTTGGATGATATATATATATATATATATATATATATATATATATATATATATATATATATATATAATTATTGATGAGAGACAAGAAAGATATGTCTTTTTAAAAATAATTTATAAGAGAAAAGAGAAAGAAATGTGAAAAGTAGTTTAGATAGAGAGGTACCTTTTCCAAATTAATGAAGGAGAGGCCCAAAAGTAGTATTGTAGTATTATAGGAGAGAGTGCTAGAAAAATTTGAAGCTAAAGAAGGGGGCACTTCTTTGGCTTCAAATTTTTCTAGCACTCTCTCCTATAATACTACCTTAGACCCTCTCCTACATTAATAGCCTTGGATCTTTACACACACACACACACACACACACTCTCTCTCTCTCTCTCTCTCTCTCTCAAATACTACAATATTATATTTGGACTTTTCTTACATATTAATAGCTTTGAATTTTTATCAAAATACACACACACACACACACACACACACACACACACAATCTCTCTCTCTCTCTCTCCCTCTCTCTCTCTCTCTCTCTCCCCCCCATGTGGCTTTAAAAAATTCTAGCAACTCTCTCCTATTACATCATAATACTACCTTCGAACTTCTCCTATATTAATAGCTTTGGATCTTTATCAAAACACTTACACACACACAGTGTGTGTATGTGTGTGGCTCCAAAAAATTCTTTTAACTTTCTCTTATACTACTACATTTGGGCCTTTCCTATGCATTAATAACTTTGGATCTTCAATACACACACACACACACACTCTCTCTCTCTCTCTCTCTCTCTCTCTCTCTCTCTCTCTCTCTCTCTCTATGTGTGTGTGTGGCTTAAAACAATTATAGCAACTCTCTCCTATAATAATATAATACTACATTTGGGCTTCTCTTACATTAATAACTTTGGACCCTTGTCAAAATATACATACAGATTCTCTCTCTGTGTCTCTGTCGTCTCTATCTCTCTCTCAAACTTAGATCAAATTCCTCTATTTAAAAGTTTTTAGCCTAAGTACAATTAGACTAAAGAGTCACATTTTGATTATAACTTCAATAGTATAAAACTTTTTAAAATCTTTGATAAGGTCTTTATTTTTCCAAATACACAATGCAAAAGATAATAGCCATTGTATGTTATGTTAATTATTAGTTTTCTATGTTAGGAGAAATAAAATTCCCAAAAGAGAGGGTTGTTTTTTGTTCATAAGGTCTAAACTTTTCAATAGAGTTTATTAAAAAAGTCTCAATTTACTATGTCTCACATTAAAACATATAATAAGTATACACATAATTTGATCTTCCTAGCTAATAATTATTTTTTATCTCTTCTCTCTCATCAAACATTATTTTAAAACTTTCTTTTTCTATTCTCTCTTATAAATAAATAAATAAATAAATATATTCTTCTCTCTCGACTCTTTTGAGTCCTAATGATGAGAGAGAGAGAGAGAGAGAGAGAGAGAGAGAGAGAGAGAGAGAGAGAGAGAGAGAGATGCAAGAGATACACATAATGAGAAATGAAGATAAGGGCCATATACAAACACATACACATACACATAGAGGGAGAGAGAGACGCGCATAGACACATGCACTACTTAATTTATTGCTTAGGTAATAACTGAAGTACTAATCATTTTTTAGTTAATTACTAAATAAAAATATAAAGAGGGGGGAGAGAGATAAAGACAAATGAGAGAGAGAGAGAGAGAGAGAGAGAGAGAGAGAGAGAGAGAGAGAGAGAGAGAGAGAGAGAGAGAGAGAGAGAGAGAGAGAGATGATGTGACTTACTTTGACTTTTTCTTTTGGGTCAAGAAGGGGGTTCCTAGCAACTTGTCGAGAAGAGGATTGCTTGCAACCCCTTTTTGAGATGATTTTTTTTTTTCACACGTCTCCTCCATCATTTCTTTGAGGGGACTTGTGAATTTTTTTTCCGCCGAACAAGGGGTTGCCATTAACCCTTTCTTGGCGAATTTTTTTTCACAAGTCCTCTTTAAATTTTTTTTTCCCACTAAACACGAAGCTATCAACAACCTTCCTAGCAAAAAAAAAATTCATAAGTCCCCTTAGAGAGATGGAGGTAACTTCTGAATTTTTTTCACTAAGAAGGGGTTGCCGGCAACCCTTATATGGCGACAAAAAATTTCATGTCCCCTTAAAGAGATGATGTAGGGGAGTTGTGATTCAAAGCTCTCTGTCTCTTTGTCTCTCTCTCTCTCTCTCTCTCAGAGAAAGGGTTGCTAGCAACCCTTGTTTGACAAAAAAAATTCATGTCCCTGTAGAGAGATGATGATAAAGTCATAATTTGTCTCTCTGTCTCTGTGTCTCTGTCTCTGTCTCTCTCTTTCTCAACGAGGAAACTACTACAACATTCAAGTGGACAAAGATTTGTTCTTCTAGTTCACATAGGAGATAAAGAGAATTTCAAACCAAATGATGATATTGAGTCTCAGAAGTCATGCAAGCTAGTAGTATGGAGACTTCTTTATAAGCATAACTCTACATCCTTTTATAGAAGTATATTTACAATGGTATTTTGTCAATGTGTTCTCTATATGTAATAGAACTATGAATGGTAGATTCATGTATAGGCCATTGGAGAAGGGGATGTTGCAAACTTTGCCAAGGAAATACATGGATTAGGTGCACTTGAAGAAGGAGTAGCTCATATATAAGAATCACTAGATTGAGCAGCAGTGGAACAAGGAGGTGTACCAGAGATGTCATATCTTCCTCGACTACGTAAAGGTGAATTTTCCTCCAATGAGAATGCATTATACAAAAAATACTCGAAGAAAAAAATGTGCAAGAGACATAAGGATCCAAATTCCTGGTAAGTAATTCCACATGTATTCTTTAGAATATGTCACACTTTTATGTCTTTATCAAAAGAGAATATGGTTGATCATAGGAAAGTGATACCTACGGTGCATTTGTTCTCGTAACTCATTCTTCGGCAAGGAGTCAGGATAAAGCCACAATTTCTAAAATGTTTTGATGATATTGATTGGCTACACTTTAGTCCTACAATGATACTATTTGTGGATGAGTTATGCCAACTGGGTTTTGGTGGTCAATTGGTGTCAATTTTGACCCTAGGACACTTGTTTGGCCAATAAGTACCAATGGTGACAT